>NC_061115.1:157927509-157962159 GCF_002878395.1 Capsicum annuum | reverse complement strand
CTTTTTTTAATTAAATAATTATGTTTTTTTCACATCAGATTTAGGGTGTAAAAAATTTCACTTTTAAGTAGTTTAGATGTGTATTAGGTCACTCTAATAATTTAAGTGTGGCTTAAACTTTTCGGGTACAGTTTGGGGTTGAAACAAGACCTTTACCCTAAATATATATATATGGATGCATTTCAATATCATCATAAAAAAAAAATACTATTTGATATCTATCAAAAAAATTGTCGGCTAAACTCGACTCCTGACAAAGGAAGATCTAATCTCATGAGACATGGTTGCAAGCATTTGTTTCACTCTCAGTGTTCCCTCTGCAACAAATGAAATACATAACTTTAGTGATGATTATTCTTCCAGCAGTTGACTTACGTATGTAAATAAAGCATGTATTATGTAAATGAACCTGTTATGTGAATAGTTTTGTTAAGTTCAGTCTCCTTGGCCTTCTGTACAGCTCTCTCTTTGCGCAACTGGCTACTGTTATATTTGCACTAATGTATTGAAGTTGCAGCGAATGAACATCCATTTACAGTAGTAATCAGGACCCTGCATTGGAACCTTGGGACTCAATTTGGGACATATCTGCTTAAATCGATTCTCGAAACTTACGGTGTATAAATCCAGTGAAGGCCTTTCCCTAAG
Organism: Capsicum annuum; assembly: GCF_002878395.1. Lineage (NCBI taxonomy): Eukaryota > Viridiplantae > Streptophyta > Magnoliopsida > Solanales > Solanaceae > Capsicum > Capsicum annuum. Next base: position 157,961,511 of record NC_061115.1, on the reverse strand, counting down.
CCTCCTCGCCACGGCTCTTTCACCATTGGTAATTTATTTTCTGTCATGACACACTAAAAGGTCTCAACAATGATTTTGTTATAGTACTACTATGTATTGATCTTCTGAACTAAGAAATCGATAAGGAAAAAACAAGAAAAAATAAATAGAATGGCAGTTGAAACAACAAAATGCGACATATTTTAATTTACTACATTCATATGTTTAGTTTTACAGCAATATGTTCAAATATTTTCTACTTTTCCTCTCACCAGATGGCTAACATGAAGTACTAATAATTTTACTCATATTATTTATAGAGGTGGGGCTTCTCAGAATTTGTAAAGTAATATAAAATATAAACACAAGCTTGCAAAACATGGAATGGTTTTAGAGCATATTTTCTTGAAAGATTTGAGTTCATGTTCACTTGTTGTAGTGCCAGACGGCTTCTATGACAGAGTTGAGGAATGAAGTATAAAGCTCATCAAGAAAGCAGAGAATTTTGGATTCACAAAAGAAGGTATTCTGCTCAAGGGTCAAAATGAACCAGTAAAATTTGATTTAGTTATACTCGCAACTGGCTTCAAGGGAATTGATAAGCTTAAACGTATTTTGGAATCACCAAAATTCAGGAACTCAAAGCAGGATCAGATGATTCTATTGCAAATCCTCTCTATAGGTGTGTACATAAAACAATAAAAACTTTTGCGAGCATGCACCAGAATTATAGGTGCGTACATAAAACAATAAAAACTTTTGCGAGCATGCACCAGAATTATACATCTCATGAAAAAATTACTAATACTCATATTTATCAAGGAATGCATCCATCTTCTAATTCCTCAACCGGCAATAATTGAATTCTCTAAAAGTTTAGCTAATCGATTCACCTTGAAAATAAGTGGTCGATGGCTGGCAGAGCTTCTTGATAAAAATTTAAGTTACCTAGCACCGAAGTCATGGAAAAAGACATCGGAGAATACAGGAGATCATGCATAGGTGCATTGCACATTTAGCACAATGACCAACTCTGCAAGGACATGGGACAGAACCCCAAAAGGAAAAAAGGCCTTTTGGCTGGGTGGTTTGAACCTTATGGACCACAGGATTACTCTGCCTAATACAACAGTTCCACGGTCTCCCATCCCCTGTTTCAACAATAATAAAGCCTATGTTTTCTTTTGTTTGAAATTTTTCCTCATACCTTTGTTTATTTTGCACGGTTGTTATATAATGTTTCATATTATAGTATATTGTATTTCTCAACTCAACTTAACTACTTCTTTACATGTGGAAAAGAGATCTATAATAGCCCTTCTTGAGTAAGAAGCATTCTTATGATTTCGGTAGTTTACATATTGTTATTCATGATATTTATTCGATTCAAAATCACCAAGAATTGAAAGCTTCTGATGGTATGTTATTCAGTTTATAAGCTTAAACACAATTCAAATTAGTCAACTTAGTTAATACTCATAAATTCACTGTGTTTTTGGAACTAATTCAATAGCTTTCAGTAGATGTATTTTATCTGTATTTTGTACGCGAGGTTCGTTGTGTTTATGGACCTTTAGATTATGATCCAAGTTTTGTTGACAGGATTTATTCCAGTCATCAAGGTTCTTTACAAAGTCACCGAAGAACCTTTCTTAGTTACCTTTTAATTTTACTATAAACAGATAATTCCCGAAGGCTGAAATCAGATACAGTGCAGTACTTGCACCACAGAACCTATTGTACCTGTCAATCAAACTAGAAGCATGAACCAGAACTTTATAAGTACCTCTTCCTGTTGTTCTATATACTGACGGATCCAATCAACTTGTGCACGTTTTCAACTGTATGTAGAGATTCACTATCACTTCGACCCTTCGGCACATCTGAAACTTTAGGTATTCTCTCATCTTTGACTTCTGCCACTGATGAATCTGCTGAAGGAACCCAATCTTCTCTAGCAATTGATATAATACCAACAGAACCTACAAAAAATGCATGTGATCACAAACTTAACTTCTTTTTTCCTAACACAAAATCCCTCACTATCGTCGATTTTGGAAATTAACCATGATTGTTTTCATGAATACCTTCATTCAATTGGGAAGTACCACTTGAAAACTTTAGAGGAAGCTCATTTCCTGGCAAATTCAAGCATAACCAATCTAAAGCAGCTTCAAACGTGGCTCAGATTGAATGACACTAAAGCTTTTGACTAATTAGTATATTCAATAATTAACCACTCTCACCTGCACTCGAAAAGAGACTTGAGAAGACAATTAACTTTGGATGACACATATCCATCATCCACATCAACCTGAATATAACCACCAATTGACCAATGCAGCCTTATGTGTACAGGGAAGAGAAAGTGACACACAAACAGCAGAAAGAAATCAAGAAACAATTTTACAGCTCAAGGATAAAATAAAATGGATGTTGCTAACTATGATACCATAAGGTAAGCGAGCCGAGAAAATCTTAGAGAATCTGAACTGAAATCTCTTACAATATTTTGAGCACATACATCTAATTCTCCCTAAGAAAAGAGGTCAGTTTCATCACGGGACAAGAACTCAGCTGCCTGATTCAGCACAAAGTTATGTTAGCAAAATGATGAAGAACAACCATTATTTTATTTTATTTTTGTACCAGCAAGGAACAAAATTTACCTCAAAATCCATCCAAGCACCCATCTCACTCAAACAAAATAAGAAAGCCGAATAGAGTTTTGATAATCTTCTTCTTGCAGCACTCATGTGAGTCAAATTTGACTTTGAAATCGAACATTCATGCTGCAATAATAAGAGAAGTTAAAACAACTAAAATTGGAGGAGCAAAAATGTCTAACCAATATGTTGAACAAGACACAATGTGATTGTTCCAACTACTACTTTAAGGATAAATTAAAGTTTAGTTAGAAGGCACAGTATTCTTTCAAGGCACTTTCAGTTTTCTGATTGCACACAACTACTACAAAGAAGGAAAGAGGCACCATAAGCTAAACTAATAATTGATAGAAAAGAAGATATCTTCATGGCAGGATAAAAGGTTTGCTTTCAAGTTTCACCCTTTTCAGGTTATGAGCTAAAGAATTGATGTTTACCTTTTCTTTCAACCTTTTCAGGTCATGAGCTAAACTTAGAAACAATGTGCAAGGAATATCCACATGTTTATATATCTTCAACTTTGAATTTGAAAATGGGATATACTCCGCCAGAATAGACCCATTGCTACACGTGTATACATTCATTTGCAAAGGGAGATCACAATAAGAGAAATCGAATATACATATCTAAATGTATGTTTATGACTTTCTGCTAATAGAAATGATATGCCACCAAGAAATAAATGCAACTCTAAGCAAGAAATTAACCTATGTCAATCATGAAATGTTCTGATAACAAACTCCCAAAAGATAAAAGGTTAATGCTTGGACAGTTCTTTTCTCTGAACTATATTTAAGCAGTGTATGACGGAAGTAGATAAATGAGAGAAGATTAATTGAGAGAACCTTGGAATTCATAATATCCTCGAGGTCATGAAATTTTCTAATAACTACCTGACATGCTAGAACCTGCATAAAAAGTATAAACATGAGAATCCAGAGAAAGATAGATAAACAGTTCGTTAATAGTATGTTGTAGAAATATCTCAAAAGATGGCCAAAGTTATAAGATCAAATTCCATCAACCTTTAGTCTTTATTAGGGAAGCAAGCATCCCAAATATTCTTGGAAGTTGTGTGCTCTCACGGGTTAACTGGTGATGATAAAATTCCTGAAAGAAAATTAATCCTTTTAAGACAAGAATCGTTCAAGCACCATACTATGCATGCTCAATCAGTTTTCGATAACTATTACGTGTGTAATAATCTACAAGTTCTCTTTTTTAGCATGTAAGTATTTGAATTTCCAAGTGATAACTCAACATAAACTTATATTATTTGACAATACATCAACTCATTTCAGCGAACATACTTATTTATCGGACTCTATCATAATGACCTCTTCATATTTGCTTTAGATATGTGATAACCAAATGGGTCAATTATTTTCGAAGCTGGACTGAGTGACATATCCAGGTGAAGAAATTGCCCTTCAGAAAATATAATCAACAATCAGCACAAACTGATGCACAGAAAATTCAATCTTTAGCACAAACTGCGTACCCTCATTATACTAGCACAGGGATGAACCCATCATGCATTCTGTTGAGATTTACCTTCCTTCTATTTTGTCATTTTCATTAATGGTAGAATATTTTTATTTTTCCTTTTTTAGTCTAAGAATATTTTACATTATTTATTTCCTTTTAAGTCTAGAGTTTATTAATTAAAGAATATTTAGTCTTATAGCTATAAGGAAAATATCATATTTTCCTTATTTATTTTATTTAGTTTCTTATAAATAGAGATGTACTCTTCTATTTTAATTAAGAAAAAGAATCAATCAAGAGTTTTCATTCAGTTTCTGTTCAATTTTCTTTCTTGTCTTCTTCATTCCATAACAATGGTATCAGAGCCTCCATCGATCCTCATGGATCTGTGAATTTATTGAAGCAAAACTGTCAACCATTTTTTACTCCATACCTATGTTCAACTTGCTTTTAATCTTACTTTTATTTTTAACGTAAGATTATTTTAACCCTCACTTTTATTTTTAACGTAGGGCTATTTTTAATCCTTTTTAATCCACATTATTTTAAATCTTATTTTTCAAACCATGACAAGCAATACTCTCTCTTTCAATAACCCACAAACCTTCACTGGTGAAAATTATTAAATTTGGGCAGTTAAGATGGAATCTTATCTTGAAGCTTATGATTTGTGGAAAGTTGTAAAGGAAGAAAAATCCATACAACCACTCCCTGCAAATTCTTCTGCTGCCGAAATCAAACTTCACTCAGAAGAGAAATTAAAAAAATATAAAGAAAAAATTGTAATTCAAAATTCAATTGCTGACTCAATTTTTTCTAAAATCATTGCATGTGAAACAGCAAAGTAAGCTTGGGAAAAACTTAAAAAGAAGTATCAAGGAAGTGAACGAGGCAGACAAAATCAAATTCTAAATTTGAAAAGAGAATTTGAATCTCTTAGGATGCAAGAAGGTGAGACAATTACTAAATATTCTGACAGACTTTCTTTAATTGTCAATAGAATCAGGTTGCTTGGCGAAGATTTTAAAGACAATAGAATTGTTGAAAAAATTCTGACGACTATTTCTGAAAGATTTGAGTCCAAAATCTCCGCTTTGGAAGAGTCTAAAGATCTCTCTGCCATCTCTCTTGCTGAATTGATAAGCGCTTTTCAAGTACAAGAGCAAAGAAAAGCTTACAGGGAAGACAAAGTTGTTGAAAGTATTTTTTATGTAAACCATCAAAAAAGAAAAGTTGATTATCCACCTTGCAAATATTACAAAAAGAAAACACACTCAGAAAAATTTTGCTGGTGAAGATCTAATGCATTATATGGAAGTTGCAAACAAAAAGGTCATGTCACAAAAGTATGCAAGTTCAAAGACACTCAAGATAATTCAAAAGCACTACTTGTGGAAGAAAAATGTGAAAATGAAGAAGACCAACTTTATTAGATTGCTGCAACAAAATTAAGTAAAAATACATTTTTTATTATTAAGTGTTCAAACTCAAATTGGATACACCAACTTGAGTTTGAGAGGGAATGTTGAAATTTACCTTCCTTCTATTTTGTCATTTTTTCATTAATGGTAGAATATTTTTATTTTTCCTTTTTTAGTCTAAGAATATTTTACATTATTTATTTCCTTTTAGGTCTAGAGTTTATTAATTAAAGAATATTTAGTCTTATAGCTATAAGGAAAATATCATATTTTCCTTATTTATTTTATTTAGTTTCTTATAAATAGAGATGTACTCTTCTATTTTAATTAAGAAAAAGAATCAACTAAGGGTTTTCATTCATTTTCTGTTCAATTTCACTTGTTGGGTTTGAAATCGAGAGGACATCATGCGGAAGCTTAAAATTTGCAAACCATAAGATGATAAATCAGACGATAAAGAAAAACATACTAAAAATCATTAAATTATTATATATTTTGGCCAATCGGCTTACATATTATAAAACCTAATATCAAAAAACATTAAATCTATTGGGAGAAATCTCCGCCTAAACAAAGACTCTTTAATGACTACATTGTGAATGCTATTGTGTTATGGTATGAGAAGGGGTCTTCTAGTTATAGATATCCAAAACCTTTCCTTTAAGAAAGAGGTTAGCCAAATATGAAAAAGTTTTATATTTTCCTTTCAGGAAAAGTAAAAGTAGTTATGATTACTTTTATTTTCCTTCTAAGAAAAAATAAAACTTAAATATAGTAAGAAAATCAGAGCAAAAACCCTAACATATTCTGGCACTCATCAGAGATTATAAACTCTGCTCATGTATATTTATAAAAAGTTGTGCCTCAAAGCAGTAAGCAGTACAGATCGAGACATAACCAGTACCTGAAAGACGAAACATTGTGGTCATTACTTATGATGAATACAAATTACACAACGCCTAACTTAATTCCTAGCATATAAATGTTGAACGTCAGGTCTAATATATTCGAAGAGAGCCCTGCCAAAAAATGAATCTTAAGGCAAACCACAGCAGCTCATTTGCAATTTCCCCTGGAAAATAGCATTAAGCATATTACTATTCCACGAGATCCCAATACCAGTCACTAGACAGCATGAAACTGACAAGTTCAACTGCAAATATGAGCAGCTAATTTCTACAGCTTATACAAGAAAAACTTGGATTGTAAAAGAATAAACTTTGGTATTTTTCCAGTGTGGCAATTCAACTCTTGCTCATTATCAATGGGAATTATGGGATTTCAGACAAATTCTGTAGGGATTGAATAGATTTTCCATGACAGAGTCCTATAGATCAAGAACCCAATTACAACAAGGCTCCACAAAAATCAATCAATCAAAAGGACAGAAGTAAAGTTAAGAACTTTATTGTTATACCAAGAAGTGAAAGGGTAAAATATAAAGCTAGACCATTACAAAAGGAAAAGACACAAGAGCAAATTATCAGGAAACTAAAATTACAAGTAACAAGTAACAAAAACACATGAAAGGGAGGAATTCCCACAAACCCAAACAACTCAAGATGACAAAAACTCACAACCTTGCAATTACAAAACAAGAAAAGGTGGAATTTTTAAGAAAGAAAAGTAGAGTAAAAAACTTTTTACTAGCAAGAAAAATACACTTTAACAACATCAAATTATCAAGAAAATAGAAATACAACTAACAAGTAACAAAAGAAAGTAAAAAAGGAAGAATTTTCCACAAACTCAAACACTTCAAGAAGTAATAAAGTTACGATCTTTGAATTGCATAACAACAAAAGATTGGGATTTTAAGCTTAAAAAGCAGAACCTAGAAAGGATCAACAAATAATTAAGCTAAGATATTTAAGCTCCAAGAAACAAAATTACAACTACAAGTAACAAAAATAAGTAAAAAGGAAGAATACCCAAATAATAGAAGCTAACCGGTGGACAACAAAATCTCCAAATTAGCTATGAATATTGAGAAACAAATTAGATGGAGAATTGAGAAATCTACGCTAATTGCAAAGCCACTGTGATAAAAACAAATGAAGCGGAGAAACCAGAGATCAAAATGTAGTCACTGAAATGAGCAAGTGAATGTTCGGGAAAGAAGAAAAAGGATAATTTGGGCCATTTACTATACTTTCCTATTTAATTTCTATATTTTATATAGAAATAAAAATAAAATATTCTTTTATTTTGGACCTATTTTAGGTTTGAGTTTTTTATCTTCAAATTTATTTTCATATATAAAAATTTGAATTTTAATAAATTATTCCCTATAATTTTTACTCCCTATTTCTCAATTTATATGAAATATTTTAAATAAATATACATTTTAAATACATAAAAAGACTTTTAAAATTTATGATATAAATAATTATACATATGTATGTGGCTATAAATTATTTTTTTATAGGTGAAATTTTCATTTTATAGTTTTTTACACTTAATATATAAATGTGTCATTCTTTTGGTGACTTATTAAAAAGAAAAGTATGTCATATAAATCGAAATAAAGATAGTTCAATATTATAGGTTAATATTCAATTTTATATAAAAAATGAAAATTGAATTTTTGAGCATGTTTGATGAAGGTACTATAAATGTACAGATTTATTCAAACAAAATTATACAAATCATGTTCAAATACATTTCCAGAAAAATATTGATTTTAAAAATTTTGCTTTTAGAGTATATCTACAATAATTGAGATACATCTTCTCAATAAGTTATTCGTCCAAAAAGTATAAACTATTTATAATATTTGCTAAAAATAAAAGTATTAAAAATTAATATTGTATATCATACAAAATATTACTATAAATTAAGAATGAACCAAAGTAAGATTGAGAATAAAATATTATAGATAATTGATTTTAAAAACTGACAAGTAAATAATAATGTGATTATCTTTCTATTATTTGCACATCGATAATATATTAAAAGAGGGAGCTCATTGAGAAATAATTTCATGTTTGAATTTCTTTTTAATGCAACATGATGCAACTTAAATGAGATATTCCTATACAAAATACTAAAAATAATATTTTAATATTATTCGTGCATCGCAAAGGTACGTATACTAGTAAAATATAAAAAATAATGACTTTAATTATAAAAATACTTTCAGTAAATAGGTTTACCTAATACTTAAAATATACTTTCACCATAATCAAGCGACGTATTTTTAGAAAGTTTTGTGAGATATTTTATTGTAAAATAATGAGTCAATCTTAATTTATTTTAAGCATAATATAAATTTTTCACAAAAACTTTTCGTGTGTATTAATTCTAATAATTTCAAAAGTATAATAAGATCACAATCAATATATATATATATAAGAAGGAATAGAGGCACGCTGATGTGGCATGCCTCAAAATTCAGCATTCCTATTTATCTAATTTCTTATTTTTTTGAGTTTTTTTAGTTTTAATTCTTTTTTAAAAAATATTTTGGTTGTTTTCCTTAATTAATAAACCCATTAATTGTCACTTACTATTATCTCTCACACAAAGCAACAGAAATAGTAGCTCCTGCCATTTTCGAAAAAGGCCTTCCGTCTTCTCCTTTTTCCCTCATCAACCACCATTAACCCTTTTTCTCAATCCGACAGTAATACATCCGAGAAAAATTTCAAATGTTTAGTTGTACATTTTGCGTTTTTGATTTGGGACATCCTCTTCTCAACCGTATTGCTGAAAGCTTTATCAAAGCTCTTGGGGTACATACATCACACACACATATATATACAGTATAATTTGTGTGTTGTAATTTTCTGTGAATTATATTGTGGTTATTTTCATGATCAGATTGGTGTTGTTCAAGTTGTTGCTTGTGAGTCTTATTTCACTGCTTCTGAAAGTGAGCCCATTTTTTATGTTTTTTCTTTTTTTTTTGTTCTTTTCTACGAAACCATTGAACAAGTATTTTAAATTATATTGATATTGATGTTATATAGGTACCATGGAGATACTAGCAGCATACCACCAGAGATCACTGGTCCCAGGAAAATTCGATTTTCAGACCTTAGAGGTACTTATCCTTGTCATGTGTTGTTCTACATCTACTTGTATATATATTATGAGTTATAATCAATGAGTTACCCGTACTATAAATATCAATTTATGTGAACCACTTTCCATTCTATTCTACTGTATTCTAAAGAACATCTAAGTATTCCTAAAGAAAGAGAAGTCTTGTGTTTTCCTACAATTTGTTTCAGCTCTTCTTTTCCTTCTTGCAGAAGTATTGCATTTTTTGGAGCGTGTTGTGGCTGCTGATTTACCTGTCAAGTTTCTTTCAGAATTTAAAGAGTCGCTTCCCTTTGAACTTGAAACTGGATAAGTGTAAACAATTTTATTTGATGTTTAGTCGTACATTCTGCATACACTCTCCCAGACCTTACTCTTTGGATTATATTGGGTATGTTGTTGCAGTAGTGCTCCTCGCTTAATCATGGAACAACAACAACAACATACTCAATATAATCCCAATAGGTAGAGTCTGAAGAGGATAGAGTATGCGCAGACCTTACCCCTAACTTGTAGATTAGATAGGTTGTTTCCACTTAATCCTGGAACTATTTCTATTTATAGTTACTAAGCAGGGTTGTGGCCAATGTTTGAGTTGAAACTGAAAAATGTAATTGAAGTTAGAAAGCGTTTATGCAAGTTGTCAGTCGTTTTGAACATAATTTTGATGATTTATGAGTGAAAACTAACATTTCACAATACACCTCATAACCAATAAATATATTTATTAAATTTTGTTTACTCATGACAAAACAAGTATTTGTAAGTAATGAAATTTGGAATTTCTGATAACCACTTATACCCGACCCAATTCAGCTTAATTACATAGGAGTGGGTAATTCAAATGATGTTCAACTATTCTACTATTTCGTTATGTCTGAGTCGAATCCAAAATCAGACCCTCTTATTCTATGGCTAACTGGAGGCCCTGACTGCTCTGCTTTATTTAGCCTTCTCTGTGAGATAGGTTCAATAATGTTGGAGCCTATGGAGTACGGTGACTATAAGCCAGCACAATATAATAATAGCTTCCCCTCATTGGTCTTGAATCCTCATACATGGATAAAGGTAAACATATATCTGTCAGTGACTAATCTTGGGATATTCATCAGCTTGCCGCCTATCTGAAATGTTGTTTAATTAGGTTGCGAGCTTTAATTCTTACATCTTTCAGTTGTTGTTGGATTTTCCACGAGTGCGGCTCATTAGGTATTGTTCAGAAGATTTTTCATTCCTTCGTCCTCCCCATCACTACATGGATATAATTAACTAAAAGATTTAGTCAAGTGTTCTTGAACATTTGGCTCATTTTGCAGATTCATTAATTATTTTATGTCAATTTGATTATTGATACTTCAAGATACCAAAAAATTTATCTAACAGGATTTCTACGCTAACAAAATTTCTAGTTTCCTTTCCATCAAAGCGGTCGCAGTTTGAACAAGTTCACTAATTACATATGGTGATTTAATTCTTTGTAATGCACAGTATTTCTGCATTCAGTTTTCCTTTTAGCTAAAAGATTGGAGGTTGAAATTAGGTATATAGGAAACTACATAATGCAATGTCAAGAATACCATTTAAACTTTCTAGATATAATAATGGTTATTAGAAAAGTATGATGTCTATGATCAAGTACTCCTATGATGAATCTTTATGTAGTGAAGAGAGAATTTGGATAAATTTAATCACTCATATTAATTTTATTTTAGGGATTACTCCCCTTGACAGAGGATTAGGGACAAGCATTATATTCTCCATGAAAGACTACGAATTCATTCAATGTACTTCTCACCCCAAAGTAGATCTCATCTTTTTCCTTTTGTGACTTTTAGATTTTGTTTCATGTTTTTTTATTTTGATGTTTCATGTATCTTTATAGAACTAGACCACCTGATTCAGTAGAACAGTAGTAGTTATATTGGATCCTTGGGAATCGTCACTGGTATGACGGGTGTATAGATTTTTTAATAAAAATATTATTTTAATGTCATTTTATTTCACTGTGAAGCTTAGAATATTATAATATTTTAGCAGGATAAATATGATATTGTGGAGAACAAGGACACTGCCTCCAGATTAGAATTAACAAATTGTAGAAGAAAAGTAGGACAAGGATGAAAAACTTGTTTTACCAAAGATACTGCATCCTACTTGGTTTTTGAGGATGTACAAATGTCCAAAGTCTACTCTGCAAAATTACTTATCAATGTAAGTTTTCTGTGTTACATTGTAGTGTTACGTTGATGTTGAGATTTAGTCAATTTAGTCTTTCTAATTTGTAAAAATATGATGGGAGCTTTGGGAGGGAAAGCTGGGAAAGTTTTTCTAAAGGTATGACAAAAGCAATTTTTATCCAACTATCTGGAGATTGCTGCAATTTTGGGAATAGGATAACTTCTCAACTAATAACTCTTGAAAGATCTTAGCATGACAACTCTAATAATAACGACTTTATTGCATCCACGAAGGGTGAAACATCCAGTGTTACTGTCCAAGGAGTTGCGCAATGTGCTAAAACCATCATAATAATTGGCTACCAAATAGTTTGATAGCTACATACATAATATAATATAGAAACCAGACAAGTTCATGAAAGTTGGTGGGAAAAGTAGGATTCAATCATAACTTCGTAGATTCCTATTCAAGAGAAAGGATAGTCTTGGAAGAGAAAATAATTTGTTTTTGATGTTCTACACATTATTTACTTCTCTTATTTACTTTTCTTTTGTGTGATAAGTTTAGCTATTCACTTGCATAGAGCTTCTTTGGAATGCATACTAGGTGTTTTTAAGTCAAAATAGTTTTTAAGTACTTTTGTAATCTTTGGGTAAGATTAAATCACTTGAGTCAAAATTCATACGTTGGGATTTCTAACTTATGGCTTTTGACTTATAAGTCAAAAGCTATAACTATACAGGGTCATAGCGTACGAAAGATTGTTATTGTTATTGATTTTGATGTTCTCTTTGGTATGAACCTAAAGTTTTCATACAATTTTGTATCTTTTGATTTTCTTCTATAATGAACACATTAATTGACTTCAATGAGATTATATACAGAGAAGGTTGCTTAACAATGTCAATATGTCTCTATCTTCTTTTATTGTTATTTGGAAGATTACTTTCTTTTTTGTGCTTATTTTTTGCTTTGTGTCATGGATTGTGAGTTTTTATAGTCTTAATTTCTTTATAATTTTGTTCCAGGTCCACAGTAAAGGTTTGCAGGTTGCGGCTAACAATCATGTAGCATCTAATTTTTTTTATTTTTTATTTTCAGGGTTTGTGAACTCTCTTTTCCATTTTATTTCATGTATTTATGTATTTAAATACCATGAGAATTTTATAGAAAATATGACATATTCAAAGTCATACATATTCAAAGTCATTCTTTAGTCAATAGTGAGTAAGGACTATTTTTAGTGTCTTTATTTTTATTCTTATTTTACTTCTTTCATTAGCATGTAATTATTATAATTTGTTTCTTAAATTTCTTTCCTTGATGGATTTTGGTGGTCCTAATTCTCTTAATTTTTTTTTCTTGTATCAAATTGATGCTTTCGGTGAGAGGCTTAAGGCTCAGGATCATGTGTTACGTTCTTATTATTATTCTATTTTTTACTCTATATCTCCTTCATTCTTTTAGGTAGATTTTCAATTTCTGTGTATTAGTTTACTTCTTGCATTTATATTGTAACATTTTTATTTCTTTTGTGGAAACATATATTTTTAACTTAAATGTGTGAATCACTATTTTTACCTTTACATATTTTACTTATTGTCATTATTTATTTTTCATATTTTTTACTATTATTTTAGTTTAATCTATGATGTTGGTATTTGTAAAAAAATATTTTTTATGACTGTGCGAAGCGCGGTCAAGTGCACTAGTATGCATATAAAAAGACAAGATAGAGAAGGTATGTACGAAATAACTTTTCTTTAAGGATTATATACTATGGATTGAACAAAGTAGAACAAGACGGTTGTGAATGGAAAATTTTGGTATAGCAATCTTTCATCATATGTGATACTAGTAGTCTTCAACGAGATTAAGTAATAGCATATATTGAATATATAAGAATATAGCAAACAACTCATCGTAATAATAACGTAGCAAAATAACTCATCGTAATTATATTAACCTAGTATATCGAAATGTGGCTACTAATATAATCAATACACACAAAATTGATTAACTGTTAACATAAATATCCCTTTAACCAAAAAAAAAAAATCGATAGAAAGACAGGATGAGGTGAAAAATCATTTAATACCTCCTTATTTTGTGTTTCTGAAATAAGTTTAGCAATTAGTCATTTGGATGAATCTTCATCTTATTATGTGAATGAGACATGCTTCAAATTTCTAATAAATTTACGATTACGATTATGACATTAAAACTGAAGTTTTTTTTACTTATTATTTGACACATAAAATTACACGCTTTGCTCTTTAAATGAGTTTAGCTTTTATTTTTCTCCTTGACTTTTAATTTATTATCTCTTAGCAATTGTATTTATACTTAATAGGCATAATTTCTTTAGAAAACAAAGTCATAATTAAATAGAAATTGCAAAATATTATGACATCAGAATATAAATTTATATCAAACAAAAAAATTATTTATTATGAAGAACAAAGCTAAAAAGCAACACAAATTTCTACTATATAGAAGAGACACTGAAGAACGACTATAGGCAGAAATGTAATTTTACATGATCTCTCTGTCAAATAAATATTAAATCTGGAAGTCTCCCGAACACTCTCTCCATTGCTTGCTTGAACAGGGGATTTGTATCATTTTCCATCCAGAAAATTCTTACTTATCTCCATCCTTTCAACTGAATTTCAAATTCATGTATGCTCACCTTTCGTCTTTTGCTTTTCTTTTTTAAATGGCCTTTTCAAGTTCTTTTCAAATTTTCCATTTTTGTGGATGTATTTCATATCTGTTAAAGGAAAGATTAAACTTTTAGTTGAAACAAATTATGGTTGTAATTCCTGTTGCTTTATTGCTCTTTCCAAATATAGTCATTCAAATTATGTTCATATGGAATTTGATTGCACTTTCGTATTCAGTAGGAAAAATTTCACTTTTGATTTCCATCTTCTATCAATTTCTTCCATTTTCATCTTTTGGACCAATTTGTACAGATATATTCTGGTAATTTATTGTTGATACTGGAGTTTTTGAACTAAATTTTATGCAAGGTTGTAATCCGCTCAAGTGATGTTCTGATGGAAAGGCATTCCGGTGACTTATCGTCTGTTCATCTAAATCATATTTTTAATTTAAAAATTTACTTACATTGGACTCGATGATTTATAAATCATGTGCAACTTTAATATGGGGTATGCAAGGCTGTGTTATGCCATTAACTTCAGTAAAATTTGGGATTTTTTTCTTGATTTAAGGCATATTAACCTAAGTCAAAATTATGGTTTAGTAATGTTAGATTAATTCACCTTGCATCCATGATTTGAATTCTTTGCATCTTCCTTCCTTTTCTTTTATTTTTTTCCCTTCACTTTTGAGGCAGGGGTCTGGCGGAAACAACCTCTACCTCACAAAGGCATGCGTAAGGTTTGTGTACATATTAGCTTCACAAGACCCTACTTGTGGAATTACACGCGGTATGTCATTTTCATCATCTTTTTAATATATCATGATAGAATCTTAGTACTTGTACTTGTCATGTCAAGCTTAATCAAATTTTCGAAAAGAAAGAAAGCAGAAAGATTAAGAAAGGTCACATATATCGGAGGTTAATTTTCTTGAATCCTTCTTTAAAAATAAAAAATAAAAATTCCGGAATCCTTGGTGCTTGTATTTGAATAGAGCTGGTGATTAATTTAATAGATATCATTTATATCGAAGGTAGTTGAATTGGTGCGAAGACCTATATCTTTGTAATAAGCAGGTTTAAATAATTTCAAGCAGACAGAGTTTGCTTGCTGTTAATGATGTGTAGCAATTAATAAAGCATCTGAAGTTAATTTGGGGAAAGTACTGGCATCTACATATTGTGCTTTGAGTATTGGCTTATTGGTTAACCTGTTGGTCCTTTGCTTGTACTCTGTTTTGCATTGGAACTTACCTGGTATACTCTTGAGTTTCTACATTATTTTCAAACTTGTTGGCCTTTGTTTATTGTCCATCTAATGGATTGTTGAGTTTTTTCCTTCTTTGGTGAGAAACGATAATCCATTGAACAACTTTTTTAACATTTTCCTCCATGTTTTGATGATTTTTTGTATTTTTGGGGTGTTTTTTCCTGTGCTTCTATGATTTGTGTTTGTTTAGGACAGTTGCATGAGCAATTGGATGACCTAGGGTATAGCCAAAATTTTATCATTTTTCAAGGCATTTTGATATTCGCATTCCGGCTAATAGTCCGTTCGTTTACACACTCCAATTTTTGCCGTAAAAATTAATACATTCTCCTCTGCTAAAGCAAAAGCAAATCTCTACTCTCTTATTCCAACTTTTCACTATAAACCCAACATGTAACCCTTCCCTTTTGTAATTTGTGTAGCAAGATTAGTTATACGGGAAATTTTAGTAGCTTAGCTAGTTGGTTACTTGAATTTTTTCCTAACTAAAAGGTGAAAAAAGAAAAAGACAATCCCTTTTGTAATTTGTATGGCAAGATTAGTCCATTGCATTTGTTATTATGAGTTTGTAGTATATTTTTATATATACAATACACTCCGCATCAATTTAAGTTGATCCAAGATACATCTGTCTCCGTGGGTGGATACATCCTATGTTATTATCAAAAGGATCATCTTTCTCTATTTTATAGGCCTTAGGAGAGAGATCTCCTCTACCCTTCCCAAACGATCATCAATGATCGCCCAAGAAAAAATAGTGTTTTTTCTCTTTGAAAAATGTATTACAAAGTATATTTAAGTTTTCTAATCAAGCTACAAAAATCAGATATGAAATTTAAAGTCGAACAGTAGTTAACACAAAAAAAAGAAATATTTACAAAAAAAATGCCTTAAGAAGAGAGAGGCATAATAGACTGCTCAAATACTTTCTTTGTCTAGACATATTGTAGAGAAACACACTATCATGATACACATTCAAATTGATCAATATTGATTGCGTCTTCTTCCTCATAATGACAGATCTAACCAAATATGTACTACTCAGTCTTTGCCAGCAGGCAAAGCAACTCTGCATTTGGTGAATTTTTTACAAAATTAAATGACTCTCTATGGATGCTCAAAATATGTACAAGAGAGAGAATGTGTGTTACATAGCCAGTGACTCATGTTATCATGTTAGACCAGCTTGAATGACAAACTATGCATATATTGATTTTTTAAAAGTAACAATGTGTGCATTATGAGGACTAGATTGCTTACTTGCCATTTATAGGTGGTCTTTGTTGTATTCTAATGTATAATTGTTAATTCCAGAGAATGAGATACCCCGAGATAGAGAATTCACAAGGTTTTAGTTTCATTAGCTACTATTCATTCGATACCTCTGATGCAACAATTGAGGTAATTATCATTTTACCTCTTTGCTTACCAACCATAAATTATACAGATACATGATATGTTGCCACTTACAAGTCCAAAAAAGTTCAAATCTAAGTATTATATATTGTTTGACTTGGAGCATATACTTCTTTTAATGTCTGTTTTTTAAAGTAGGATGCATTTCTGATCATAATTGAGAGGATAAGCTATTTGTATGCTATTAAGGTTGTAATGTGTGAATAATGGAGTATTTTTTTAGTTGGTTTGTACTATTATTTTATCTGGTTAATACATAATACAATCACATTATTGGAGCTTTCATTTAATTTGTAAAAGATACATCAAGCGATTGTATATTAATGTGATCAATTGACAGATTTCCCAGATTCCTTGCTCTTTGAAGGATTGCATTACCCTCTGGTTGCTGTGATAAGCTATATCAATAAAATTTCACAAATAAATTGGGAGTATGCAGAACACATCTTCCAAGCATTGCATATCTCATCTCAGACACATTTAAGTGGTCAATATATTAATTTAGAACTATCTAATGGGGTGCCTAAATTGATATAATTTACCTTCTTGAAATTCTCTTAAATATAAAGACTCTGCAATTAGTAAAGATGTGGTTTACTTGAGTTTACATGTTTGGAAAACTCTCTGGATTTTTAATCCACTGTTGCTTTTTAGATTTTAAATCCTCTCTCCATGTCAGATGTTTTCTAGCTGATGAATCTGGACTGACTTCTAACTTGGCATTTTTGCAGGAAATGAATAGTCAATATCCTTGCAACCATTAAATTACAATGTCCTATGCCTACAATAAAGATATAAAGGGGGGATGTCCTGGAACCCATGCTGGTTGGAATTTGTGTTTAAGGAAAATGAAGTTGAGAACGCTAAGAGATGGATACTTGTCTTTGATCAAGATTGTTGAACTCTGTTTTACTTGTACGATCACAATTTGGATAGGTCAGTTGAATTTTAAGTACTGATTTGGAACTATAAATTTATAGTATGAGTACTTTGGAAATTCTTAAAGTGGGCAACAAGGGAACGAGTGAGGTGGTTTATTAAAATGTACAAGTTGCTATTGCACATCCTTTGATAACTAAAATATTGTAACCAAATCTCAAACATAATTATATTACCATATTCTACATAATTAGTAGGACTTTTTTTTAGAGTAGTAGCCTAGCATTAAACCTAAATATCCATTGACTATTATTCCAGATGTCATGAGATCAATTTGATCCTTATGTAGTAACCCATATGAAAGAGAGAACAATATAGTTGATTTCTAGTAGGGAAGTGTTTTTTCTGTGAGATCTTGTTCCAACAAAATTCCTTTAGAATGTTAAAATGTCGGATATTGGATAAGAATTAGAGACATAGAGGTCCCTTATTAGGTGGCCTTCTTCACATGATTAGTAGCCCATCAATATTTTTTAACACATGATAATCTACCAAAAGAAGTTTCACCTTGTGCAATAGGTATTACATGTATAGAAAAGATATGAGAAGAAATAACCACCCCACCTATATCACTTTTAGGTGGCTTACAACTTTGTAATATGTTTTAAATTCATTTAATTAAAAATGGACAATGCCATACTCAACAAGCAGCTATTATTAATTAGTTATGATGAAATAACTTGAATATCAAAAGTTGAAGAGGATGGTGTAAAAAACTTTTCATTCATTCAATTGGTCGTCAATACAAAAAAAATAAAAGATCTTTTGATGTTTTGAAGGCATAGAAAAACACATCAGTAAAATCAAATAGAAATTTCTATGATGATGTCTCTTTGGTGTTCCAGACCTTACTTGTGGTCAGAACACATTGTTTTGAGGGAAACTGGTATTGCAGGTTTGGTTCCATTTGCAATCGGTTTAGAAACTTCCGGCTCTATTACTTATCCAGCTTCTCATTTTGGCGTGATGGCACTGCGGCCTACTTTTTGAGTTATTGGTCACTCGGGTGTTATGAGTATAGCTGAAAGCTTGGTACTAATATTTCTTCGGAAGTGCAATTCCTTTCCTAATAATAGTTTTGAGTTCAATACAATGAAATCTAACTTTTTGTCAGGATAAATTAGGCCCTTTTTGTAGAAATTTTGTGGATTATGTGATTGTTTAGGATGTCATTCTGGGGAAAGACCCAAATGATTTTTCATCCAGAGACATTTCCTTTAAAGATCCTTCTTCAGTTAAGAGAAGATGCAGATATCTGTTATGACAAAATCAAGGATATTCCTTGTATCACTTGTCCAAGTAAACCTGAATAATCTATGTTTGTGATGCTAAGAGAAAAATGGAAGCTTATTTAGCTATGTAATACCCCATATTTTTTTTAGATTAATTTAACTCTCAGTACATGAGTTATCTTATATAAAAAATTTTAAATACTCAGTATTTTTCAGTTTAGAGATTACCATTGCGTAGGAAATTCAGTTAGCTTTCCAATGATATAAAGTTCTCCCAAATTCGATACCCGAGCGAAGAGTTATAACATATTTTGTAAAACAGTATGACAATTTGGCAATCAACGTGTCGCGGAGTCATGCCAGATGGAAATTGTCAAAAATAGTGAGCCAATGCGATAAGCCCGCATCGCGGTGAACTTCCAGGTCCCAATAATTAGTTTCCAGTATCATGGTGCGATTTCACCATGTCACGCCAAAAGCCAAAATGGCATTTGTCATTTTCCAGTGTGGTAATGCAATCATGGCGCGTCACGCCAAGGGGTAAATTCACATACAGTGAAGCTCTGTGATTGTACCACGTCGCTCTAAGATCCCAGTTCCTAATTGTCAATTTCAGCTAGGGCCCAAAATCGGGTTTTTCACTGCCGAATTTTATATACTCCCCAAGGGTAATTTAGTATTTTTTTTGCAGCCCTATTCAGTCCTAAACATGAAATTTAACCCTAAAGGATCACTAATTGCTCATTATTTCATTACTTATTCAAGAAATAAATCACTGTCTCAAAGGGCAAAACCCTAGCTTCAAGAACAAACTCAAGAATTCCTCCAAGAACCTTCAAGAATTAATATATCCAGGTATGTTAGGTGTTTATTCATGAGTTCCTTTCACCCATGAAGTCCAAGAACCCTTTTTAAACTTACAAGATCTTAGATTTATGAACTTCATGCTTGAAATTGATTGTGTCCATGTCCATGATAGTAGTTGGGTTTCAATTCATGATTAATTATAAGTTTTCATGAAATTAAAATAGTTATGTGATGAATTATATGAATTACATGCTAAACCCTTGAATTTGCAATTGAGTATTGTATTCATGATGTTCATGTGTATGCTATTACCATGTGAAATAATCCATGTTCCCCAAGTGTTTGCTAAAATGCCTATATAAAGTAAATAGTGGAATCATGAAATGTCATGTGGTCCCAATCATGTATAAGCTTATTCCCTACAAGTGTTTGGTAAAATATCTCTTTGAATGAAGTATGAACAAGTGGACATTGTTATGTTTTTCAAGATCATGCCATGCTTTACTTTCATGCTATCGAGTCCTAGGGGTATTCAATACTCGAAAATCTAGTTGTTTACCTAGAGCTATAGTAGTTATAGAATAGTCTCAGTCATGACACAAAACAATAGTACTCAGCCAGTTAACAGAACTCATTGAACTTATTCAGTTACAGAACTCAGTATCAATGTAGTTCAGCTCAGTATAATTAGTTTAGTGTCTATTCAGTTGGGAGTAGGATTTAGCACCGAATGAACCCAAGGATGGTTGCTCACCTGCTAGTACAGGGTGTGATCCTTAGAAGCAATCCTTACGTTCTAGAACTATGTAGCCAACGTAGGTTAAGACATCAACCTAACAGTTGAGGGTACCACCATTCTCATTAGAGTACCTGCCAGATGAGGGTAACTTTTCAGCTTGTCTTTACTCGTGGTACGGTACCGACACCCTTCCAACTGGGTTACAGGTTGGACCCCAGTTATCTTATTTGGGGCATGTTGGTTAGATGATTACTTCCCACAGTCTCAGTTTCAATCTCAGTATAGACCTCAGTTCAGTTTTACAGAATTAGGACAGTCAGATACAGTCAATCAATTTTAGTAACTCAGTTATTAGTAATCTCAGATATTAGTTACTCAGAACTCAACTTTAGTAAAAGCTCAGTTACAGTATTCACATATATGTATAGTATTTCATACTCAGTATTTACAGCAGTTTAGTTATCTATGTACTCTCATATTCAGTTACTCTATATCATTCAGCCAGTTATAGTTTATGTCATATTCAGTTACTCTATATCATTCAGCCAGTTATAGTTCATGTCATATTCAGTTACTCTATATCATTCAGCCAGTTATTGTTCATGCATATGAACTTTTGCATTCAGCCTTACCTCATCTAGCATACCAGTACATTTCACGTACTAACACATACTCTTTCCTGGCACTATGATGTCTCATATCATAGGTTCGGATGCTCAGATTCCTGATCACATATAGACAGATTCATTTAGAAGCAGCAGATTTAGTAGTGAGTCCTCATCTATCGAGGATGTGCTTTTATTTTAGTATTCTCAGTAACTTTAGTATTTTAGTAGTCGGAGTTAGTTGGGGGCTTGTCCTATAAACTCCACATTAAGACAGTTCAGTTAGAGGCTTTTCAGACTAGACTAGTTCAGACGGTATTCAGATTTCAGATGTTTTTTTATCAGATGTTATTATTTACCAGTATTTTAGATTTTAAACCTTATGGAATTTCAACCTATTTTTCGTATTACTTTTAGTATTATTATCCAGTGCTCACAGCAGGTACCAGTCATGGGTTAGCTTGTGATCCTTCGGGGTTGTAAGCACCGTGTAGCGTTCGAGGTATAGACTCGAGGCGTTACAAATGTGGTATCAAAGCCTAAGGTTCAACATAGTTCTAGGGAGTCTGAAAGTCACATCTAGTAGAGTCTTGTGTATGTGTGTGTAGCGCGTCACACTTATGGACAAGAGGATATGAGACATTTTAGGAAAAGTTTTTCTTCTTTAAGTATTCATGTCATGCGAGTGACTATGAGCTCAAGTTAAACTCTCAGTCTAATCCCCTTTCCCTTCTATTTATAGAAAATGCCTCCCAGAAAAGCTAACGGCAGAAGGAATGAAAACCAGTCAGCACCTTATCCCATTAAGGCAGATCCCCTGGACGAGCATGTCTTTCATGCAGAATTTAGAGTTGCGTTCACCACTCTAGCCAATCCAGTAGCAGCTTAGAATAAACAGCCAACTGCTGTTCAGGCTAACCTAGTGGCCAATACTACTGCAGCTAGGATTTAGGACTTCACTCGAATGAATCCTCCCTTATTCTCAGGATCTAAGTCAGAAGATTATTCACAAGAGTTTCTTGATCGGGTTCAGAAAGTCACAGATATCATGGGAGTGACTTTCAGTGAAAGTGTTGAGTTAGCCACGTATCAGCTACAAGATGTGGTTCATACGTGGTTTAAGTAGTGGAAGGTAGACATGGGCACAGATGCAAAGCCCATTGAGTGGGAAGATTTTGCTACTTCTTTTTTAGATATATTCTTTCCCTTAGAGATGAGAGAAGCCAAGGTGCTAGAGTTCATCAATCTCAGGCAAGGCAATATGAGTGTGAAAGAGTATTCCTTCAAGTTTA
This sequence comes from Capsicum annuum, assembly GCF_002878395.1. Classification (NCBI taxonomy): domain Eukaryota; kingdom Viridiplantae; phylum Streptophyta; class Magnoliopsida; order Solanales; family Solanaceae; genus Capsicum; species Capsicum annuum. The sequence goes on along the minus strand of NC_061115.1, from coordinate 157,938,767 downwards.
CTTAGTTATCCAGATATGCTCCCCATATAGTAGCAGACAATAGGTCTAGAATGAGCAAGTTCATGTCTGGGGTGTCAAAAAGTATGGTTAAAGAGTACAGAACAACAATGTTCATTAAGAAGATGGGCATATCTAGGCTCATGATCCATGCTCAGTAGATAGAAGAAGCTAAGAGAGCTAGAACAGAAAGCTTTAATTTCACTCATCCTAAGTTAGAGGGTGATAACCATTGCTAGTTTTCCCTGAAATCTTCAGTTCCAACTTTATCTTCAGCCAGTGCTCCAGTACCTAAGTTCAGAAATGATAACAAAGATAGGGCGCCAGGCTCTAAATCTCAGGATAGTGTCAGCAGTGCTCAGACAAATCTTCTTTGTTAAAAGTATGGCAAAAACCATTAGGGTGTCTGCAGGGATGGCAGTGATATTTGTTTTGGGTGTGACAAGCCAGGCCATAGAATCAGAGATTATCCTCAGTAGGTTCTCAAGTTCAGTATAATCATCCCCCAGCCCCGTCTGGTCGCTTGAATCAGCAGGGTGTCGCTTCCAATGCCACTAGTGGGCACACCCAAATAGGCTTTATGTACTTCAGTCCAGACAAGATCAAGAAAATTCTCCTGATATGGTCACTGGTATGTTACAGATCTTCCATTTATATGTTTATGCCTTGCTAGATCCAGGAGCTTCTTTATCTTTTGTAATTTTTTATACAATCGTTAACTTTGGAGTCAGTTCAGAAATCCTAGTAGAGCCTTTCTCAATTTATACCCCAATGGGTAATCTATCATAGCCCGACGGGTATACAGGAACTGTCCAGTTATGATATCTAAGAAAGTTACTTCAACATACCTCGTAGAGCTAAAGATGGTGGATTTTGATGTCATTTTCGGCATAGATTGGCTTAATTCATGCTATGCTTTAGTTGATTGTAGAAACAGGATTGTTCATTTGCAGTTTCTAAATGAACCAGTCCTTGAATGGAGAGGTAGTACTACAACACTTAAGAGTCAGTTAGTTTCATACCTTAAAGTAAGGAAAATGATATCCAAGGGATGTGTCTATCATCTTGTGTGAATCAAAGACTTTAGTTCAGAGATTCCTAGCCTTGAGTTAGTTCCAGTAGTGAATGAATTCTCAGATGTGTTTTTCGAAGATCTTCCTGGAGTTTTTCCCATAAGGGAAATTGACTTTGGAATAGCCCTTCTTCCATACACTCAGCCTATATCTATTCCGCCATACAGAATGACACCAACAAAACTCAAGAAATTGAAAGAACAGTTAAAGAACCTTTTAGATAAGGGGTTTATCAGACCCAACATTTCCTCGTGGGACATACCAATCTTATTCGTGCATAAGAAATATGGTTCTTTTAGAATATGTATAGATTATCGTCAGTTGAACAAAGTCACAGTCAAGAATAAATACCCATTTCCTAAAATCGATGACTTTTTTAACCAACTTCAGGGCACCAGTTACTTTTCTAAGATAGACCTCAGATCAGGCTATCATCGGCTTAGAGTCAGAGAATGTGACATTCCCAAAATAGCTTTCCAAACTCAGTATGGTCACTTCGAATTTCTAGTCATGTCCTTTGGTCTCACTAATACCCCAGCAGCTTTCATGGACTTAATGAATCACGTGTTCAAGTAGTACTTAGACATGTTCGTTATAGTCTTCATCGATGATTTTCTTGTTTATTCCCGTAGCAAAAATAATCATGCAGATCATCTCAAAATTGTATTTTAGACTCTCAGAGCCCATCAGTTATTCGCCAAATTTAGTAAATACAAATTTTGGCTAAGGTCAGTAGCATTACTAGTCATATTATTTTCGGTGATGGAATTAGAGTTGATCCTCAAAAGACCGAAGCAGTGAAAAAATGGCCTAGATCTATTTCTCCATTAAATATCAGGAGTTTCTTGGGTTTAGCTGGATATTACCATCGGTTTGTTGAAGGGTTTTCGTCTATTGGATCCCTTATGTCCAACTTGACTAAGAAGAAAGTCAAGTTCCAGTGGTCAGATTCTTGTGAGAAGAGTTTTCAGGAGTTGAAGACTCAACTCACCTCAGCTCCAGTTTTGACTCTACCAGATGGTTCAGATGGGTTTGTTGTGTACTGTGACGTATTCAGAGTAGGTTTGGGTTGTGTCCTCGTGCAGAGAGGTAAGGTCATAGCATATTCCTCTAGACAACTTAAGCCCCATGAAAAGAATTACCCGACTCATAATCTCGAGTTACAGCTGTAGTGTTTGCCTTAAAGATTTGGAGGCACTATTTGTATGGAGGCATGTGGATGTGTTCACAAATCATAAAAGCTTGCAGTATATATTTTCTCAGAAAGATTTGAATCTGCATCAGGAAAAGTGGTTAGAATTGCTGAAAGATTATGATATGAGTGTTCTGTATCATTCGGTCAAGGCCAATGTAGTGGCAGATGCTCTTAGTAGGTTGTCTATGGGTTGTGTAGCTCATGTTGAGAATGATAAGAATAAGTTAGTTCAGGAAGTTCATCAGCTTGTCGGACTAGGTGTTCGCTTAGTCGATTCAGCAGAGGGTAGTGTGTGGGTGCAGAGTAGTTCAGAATCATCACTTGTTTCCAAAGTGAAGAAAAAGAAGGACAGAGATCTCAGTCTAGTTAAGCTGAAGGAGTCAGTTAGAGATTAGAAAGTGGACGTTTTCTCCCAAGGGAGAGATGGTGTGTTTCGTTGCCCGGGTCGTCTATGCGTTCCAGGCATATGACTTGAGGCGACGAATTTTTGCAGAAGCACACGGTGCGCGTTACTCTATTCATCCAAAGGCCCCTAAGATGTACCGTGATTTGTGGGATGTCTATTAGTGGAGTGGGATGAAGAGAGATATTGCAGAGTTTATAGCCAAGTGCTCAACATGTCAGTAGGTTAAGATTGAGCACCAAAAATCTAGTGGATCTATGCAAGAGTTCATTACTCCCACATGGAAATGGGAAGAAGTAAACATAGACTTTATGACAGAATTGCCTCGTATTCATCATCAGCATGATTCTATTTGGGTTATTATAGATAGGATGACCAAATCAGCTCACTTTTTTCCAGTTCATACTTCTTATTCAGCCAAAAACTATGCCAAACTCTATATCAGAGAGTTGTTCTGGTTACACGGAGTCTAAGTATCCATCATCTCAGATAGAGGTACCTAGTTTACCTTTCACTTTTAGAAAGCATTCTAAAAGGGTCTTGGAACCTAAGTTCACCTCAGTATGGCCTTCTACCTCAGACAGATGGTCAAACAGAAAGGACCATTCAAACTCTAGAAGATATGTTAAGAGCCTGCGCTGTTGATTTTAAAGGTAGTTGGGATGAGCATTTGCCTTTGATCGAAATTGTATATAATAACAGCTACCATTCCAGTATTCAGATGGATCCGTTTGAGGCTCTTTATGGTAGGAGATGTAGATCTTTAATTGGTTGGTTTGAGGTAGATGAGGCCACAGTAGTAAGGCCTGATTTACTGTTTGATGCCTTAAAGAAGGTTAGTTGATCAGAGAAAGGCTTAGGGTTGCCCAGAGCCGACAGTAATCATATGCAGATATGGGGAGAAAGGATCTCGAGTTTGAGATCGGTGATTTTGTGTTGTTGAAAATCTCTCCCATGAAGGGGATAAAGAGGTTCGGCGAGAAGGAAAAGCTCAGTCCCCGATATGTCGGTCTTTACAAAATTCTCAGCCATTTCAAAAAGGTAGCTTACGAGCTTGATTTTCCTTCAGATCTAGCTTCATTACACCTAGTATTCAACGTCTCCTTACTAAAGAAATGCATTGGTGACCCAGCAAACATAGTTTTCTTAGAGGGCATAGATATTCGGAATGATCTCTCTTTCGAAGAGGTTACAGTCCAGATCCTCGATCGTCAGATTAACAGACTGAGGAACAAAAAAGTTCCATTGGTCAAAGTTCTTTGGTGGAATCAGTCCATTGAGGGAGCTACTTGAGATGTAGAAGCAGATATGCGGACCAAGTATCCTCACCTTTTCTCCGTAAATTCAGATTCAATTTAAGGTAACAGTCTTACTTAGATTTCCTCAGTTCCATGTTCAGTTACAGTTATAAACTTGGTATTTTTTACCATTGCATAGCATCTTCATGACAGTCATGCATTCATGAATCAGTTCAGCCATGTACTCATGCATCAGATATGCATGTTCATCAAGAAAACTCGGCTTATCAGTAGCTGCAGTCATGTATTCCATGCATCGGATATGTATGTTTAGTATATAAACCTAGTCCATCAATATTTCTAAGCTTAATTAGTCTCATTCGAGGATGAATGTTCACAAGGGGGAGATATTGTAATACCCCATATTTCTCTAGCTTAATTTAACTCTCAATACATGAGTTATCCTATATAAAAAAATTTAAATACTCAGTATTTTTCAGTTTAGAACTTACCATTGCGTAGGAAATTCAGTCATCTTTCTAACGATATAAAGTTCACCCAAATCTGATACCCGAGCGAAGGTTATAGCATATTTTGTAAAATAGTGTGCCAATTTGGCAATCAGCGCATCGCGGAGGCATGCCGAATTGCAATTGTCAAAAACCAGTGAGCCAATGCGGTAAGCCCGCATAACGGTAAACTTCCAGGTCCTAATAGTCAATTTTCAGTGGCATGGCACGATTTCACCGCGTTGCGCCAAAGGCCAAAATGGCATTCATTATTTTCCAGTATGGCAATGCAATCATAACGCGTCACCCCAAGAGGTAAATTCACATACAGTGAAGCTCCGCTATTGTACCACGTCGCGCCAAGTTCCTAGTTCTCAATTGTCAATTTTCAGTGACACGGCGCGATAGCGCCACATCGCGCCAGGCCTAATATCAGGTTTTTCAGTGATGAATTTTATATTGTCCCCAGGGGTAATTTGTTTTTTTTTATGTCCCTAATTAGTCCTAAACATTAAATTTAACCCTAAAGGAGCACTAATTGCTCATTAGTCATTACTAACTCAAGAAATAAATCATTTTCTCTCAAAAGGAAAACCCTAGCTTCAAGAATCAAGAACAAACTCAAGAATTCCTCCAAGAACCTTCAAGAATTAATATACCCAGGTATGTTAGGTGTTTATTCATGAGTTTCTTTCACCCATAAAGTCCAAGAACCCCTTTTAAACTTACAAAATCTCAGATTTATGAACTTCATGCTTAAAACTGATTGTGTTCATGTCCATGATAGTAGTTGGGTTTCAATTCATGAAAATTAAAATAGTTATGTGATGAATTATATGAATTGCATGCTAATTAGAAGAAGTCCTTGCATTCCAGAACTACGTAGACAGCGTAGGTTGAGACATCAACCTGCCTGTTGAGGGTAGATGAGGTATTTCTACCTGCCAGTTGAGGTACCATCGTTCTCATTAGAGTACTTGCCAGATGAGGGTAACTCTTTAGCTTGTCTTTATCCATGGGATGAAACTGGTACCCTTCTAACTGGGGTTACAGGTTGGACCCCGATTATCTTATTTGGAGCTTGTCAGTTAGATGATTAATCCCATAGTCTCAGTATAGAACTCAGTTCAGTATTACAGAATTAGGACTATCAGATACAGTCAATCAGTTTCAGTAACTCAATTATCAGTAATCTCAGATATTAGTTACTCAGTTATCAGAACTCAGAACTCATCTTCAGTAAAAGCTTAGTTACAGTATACACGTATATTCACAGTATCGCATACTCAGTATTTACAGCAGTTCAGTTATCCATGTACTCTTATATTTAGTTACTCTATATCATTCAGTCTGTTATTGTTCATGCATATGAACCCTTGCATTCAGTCTTACCTCATCTAGCATACCAGTACATTCCACGTACTGACGCATATTCTTTTTTTGCACTGTGATGTCTCATATCATAGGTTCAAACGCTCAGGTTCCTGACCGTGCATAGACAGATTCAGTTAGTAGCAGCAGATTCAGTAGTGAGTCCTCATCTATCGAGGATGTGCTTTTATTTTAGTATTCTCGGTAGCTTCAGTATTTCAGTAGTCGGAGTTAGTTGGAAGCTTGTCCCATCAACTCCACATTCAGACAGTTCAGTTAGAGGCTTTTTAGACTAGACTAGTTTTTATATAATAATAAAGGAAATATTGGAGACTGATGATGTGACACCTCTCAATGTTCTCTTTTCGCATTTTTCTCTAAATATTTTTGTTAATCAATTTTCCTTTCCTATAATCAATGTAAAGTCTAATTAAGAAAAATGTGATCTTTCATTCTCCGCATGTTAGCTCACTAACCGATTCATATAATTATGACATCTTGAAATCTAAATGCTTATATTACAACTACTCCTCTAATCCAATTAACCTGATTTGAAGAGAGAAAAAAACTCCATTCCTTCTTTCTTTTTTATTTGTAAGTTAATGTACGAAATATCATGTCCTTAATTTCTTTTTTTTTCTTAAGTTCTATTACTTTTTCTTTAACCCCCTACTTCAATATTTATTATCTGGAATTTCAGAAACACAGTTTTTCCACAATACTCGGCTAAATTTACATCATGAAACGAAGGATGAAACGTTCAACAAAATACAGGTAAAATTTTAAATTTTTGGTGACATGATACTCCCGTTTCTTAGACATTAAAAATAGTGAGAATGAAAATATTATCTGCACTGATGTGTTAGTTTGAATATTTGTGTCTACATGTCCGTTCCTATTAGATTTCAATTCTTTTTTCTTTATATATATATGAATCCTGGTATAATTTTTTAAATATTTTAAGTAAAATTTTGTACTTGGAAAGCTACAAGAAAATATATACAGCTCAAAAATATTTTTAAAAAGCTTAAAGAAATTACACTCATAAAAAAATTGTTTGATTTCCATGATAATAATACCTCCATGTAAAATAGTGAAAGTAAGCACACCAAACAGAGTCATCTTAGGTGGTTGTAGTAAGCACACCAAACAGAGTCATCTTTTGTAGCTCAACCGTGGCATCACAAATTGAATAAATAATAATTTCACAATATTTTTAATAGAATTTAAATATATAAAATTTTAAAAACAATTATAAGGAAAAATCTTAGTAGTTGTTTTCATCCATAAGAGTCATCTTAATAGTTTTCATCTAATAGAAACCAAACTTAGTTGTTTTTATCACAATATAAGATAAATATGGAATAATTCAAAATTTGAATATATATAAATCAAGAAAATTTTGATAGATTTATTGATCTATTTTTTTAAATATATGTAATTCAAAAAGTCTATTTAAGGATAAATCTTAGCTATTTTCATCCAATTAGAGTCACTCTTAATAGTTTTATCTCATAGGAGTTAGACTTAGTTGTTTTTTACCACAATAAATAAATATGAAATAATTAATAATCTATAAAATTAATTTTTGTTGTCAAATGTGAAGTAGCTAGTTTTCAATATGTCACTTTGCATAATTATAGGCCAGACTATTTTCATTTATTATATATATAGATATGATAATTCAAAATTTGAATATATATGATTCAAGAAATTGTCGATAGAATCTTTTTATGTTTATTTTAAAATACACACACACACACATATATATATATAATATTCAAGAAGACTATTTAAGGACAAATCTTAATTATTTTCATCCAATAGGAGTCAATCTTAGTAGTTTTTATCTAATAGGAGTTAGACTTTATTATTTTTTACCTCAATATGAAATAAATATAGAATAAATATAAAATGATTAATAACCTACAAAGTTGATTTTTGTTGTCAAATTTCAAATAGCAAGTTCTCAAGATGCCACTTGACATAATTATAGGCTAGATTATTCTCTTTTATTATAAATATAGATTTAATCCATGAGAATGAGTAGTAGGAGTATTAAGTGAATATAGAGATATTCTATTATGTACTGGAATGGAATCTGAAGTGAATTACTCTAGATAGTCAATTCTATATTGGATTTTTAAGTGAATATGAACCGCCATATTTATTAGTGTATTAAGAAGTGCATGCCATCAATTAAATATTTCTTGATTTCTACTTCATAATTATAATTTAGTTATTAGTATAAGAGTAAAAAACTAAAAATACGCCTTCAATTACTAAACACGTTAAGGGATGTGTCAAGTACATAGGGATCAAGTATTTTGAAACGGCTGAAATACTTATATAGAATTGAAAAGCCACTACCAACTTTCAAGTTCTTCACATTTGACTTTTATTTTGGTATGTTTGTGCATTCAATGAGTCAACAAAGTTATTTGATTTGAGAAAAAAATTTATTTGTTAAGTTAATCTCACGGTTCGACTTGAAATATCTAAATCTAAAATTTTCTTTGCAATAACAAAAGAGGTAACACATATTTTTGATTTATCTTCTTCTCTTTGTTGTCTCTTTTCATTTTTTTTTTATAAAAATAAAGTTTAAGTTCATATTTAGAATACAAGTTAATTTGCAGTTTTATAAAGGCAAAATTACTACTAAATAATTTTTAAATATTTATGAATACACAAATTATAATGGAGCCACATCTAAAATACTCGATTTGCAATAAATGATCATTCACACTGTTAAATGATCGACATAATTATCTAGATTAAGGAAATTATATAGTCAAAAGCTTTACATTATCTCTTCTAACTTTTATATCACAACTCTCTTTTACCAAGAAATACAACTATCCTTTTCTCTTCCTTTTTGTGCTTTTCTCATTTTTTTTCTTCATTAATGTGCTATGTTTAAAAAAACGATCCTTTTAACTTTCTTGATTATATTAAACATGTAATTTTGACAAACTAAAAGTCATATTTATTAATATCTTTAATGTAAATTATAATATTTTTTATTGTCATTGTTGCCACAATTATTTATTATCATAACTTCTTAAATAATTAATATACTTATTTATGACATCATTGATATTCACATTGTAATCCTATAAATTGAGACATTGTAAGACTTTGTATAAATGATCATCAGTCTTATAAATTGTTATGCTTTCGATACTTATTATATTCATGCTTTATTTTGACCCGAAGAATAAGATGAAAATTATTGAATGGTGATCAACTTGTGGAAGTGGATGCGATAAGAGTTGAGAAGATTGTGCATTGATTTCGTATTTTTTTCTCTTTCAATTTCTAATGGTTAAGGTCATAAGAATGATGTTGCATTATTTTTTGTTTGTTCTCTTTATTAAGTCTCTTTATTTTGTATTTTATATGAATTTCTAATTGTTTAAGTTTATTGTTTTTTTTTCGTTCTAAATAATAACTATGACTTTATTGAAAATCTGCTATCTACTAACTAAATGATTTCCCATTATGAAGTCGATTATACCATCAAAATTATTGATATTTAACCATCTTTTATTGTTATGCGAAGCGCGAACAAATTCACTATTAATTGCATAAAGTCAACCAATTGATTAGTTGCATTCTCATTGATTTCAAATCACAATTATTATTAATTAAAATCATAAATTTAATTTATTTAAATTTGAATATTATTAGTTGAATGCATGCACATTATAATTCAAGTGACATAACTGTAGAAAATATCCTAATCTATTATTAGCTAAATTCAATTACAAATTTTAGAATTTATTTACTGTTAAAATAGTTGTCAATATTAACTAAGTTTTACCTCAATATAATATAATCAATTTGACTATGGTAAATAATTGTTATATTTAATTTGATTATAAAAATCACTATTATACAGAAACTTTTCTTATGTAGCAATACTAATTCAAAAAATTATAATAAGATCAAAATACATTACATAAAAATCAGTTAATTGATTATTTGTATTCTCATAGATTTCAAAGCACAGTAATCATAATTAAAATGATAAATTAATTTATTTAAAATTGAAATATTATATTTAAATTTATGTACATAGTAACTCATGTGGCATAATTTTAGGAATCATGCTAACTTATTAGCTAAATTCAATTATGAATTTTGAAATATATTTATTGTTAAAATATCGATCAGTATTAAATGATTTCCATGTTATATTTATCTCATTAATTTAATTATAATGATTGTGTCTTATTAGGATAATTTTAATATGTTTCCTAGATGGATGTAAATATTCTTATAGCTCAAACGAATAGTACAACTAATACATGAGTGTTGCATCACAAAATTTAATAATAATAAATTATTAATTAAAATGATTAATTAATTAATTTATTAATTTACATTTAAAATGTTATTATTTGAATTTATGTACATAATAATTCATGCGTAAAATTTTCAGGAATCATCCTAATCTATTATTAGCTAAATTTAATTACGAATTTTGAAATATAATTACGGTTAAAATATCTATCAATATTAACTGATTTCCATGTCAAATTATCTCATTAATTTAACTATACTGATTGCATTCTATTAGGATAACTCTAATATGTTTCTTAGGTGGTTGTAGTTCCTTTTGTAGCTCAACCGTGGCATCACAAATTGAATGAATAATAATTCCACAATATTTTTGATAGAATTTTAATATATTAAATTCCAAAAACAATTCTAAGAAAAAATCTTAGTAGTTGTTTTCATCCATAAGAGTCATCTTAATAGTTTTCATCTAATAGAAACCAAACTTAGTTATTTTTATCACAATATGAGATAAATATGAAATAATTCAAAATTTGAATATATATATATAATTCAAGAAATTTTTGATAGATTTACTGATCTATTTTTTTAAATATATATAATTCAAAAAGTTTATTTAAGGATAAATCTTAGTTATTTTCATCCAATTAAAGTCGATCTTAATAGTTTTATCTAATAAGAGTTAGACTTAGTTGTTTTTTTACCACAATAAATAAATATGGAATAAATATGAAATAATTAATAATCTACAAAATTAATTTTTATTGTCAAATGTGAAGTAGCTAGTTTTCAATATTCCACTTTGCATAATTATAGGCTAGACTATTCTCATTTATTATATATATGGATATGATAATTCAAAATTTGAATATATACGATTCAAGGAATTGTTGATAGAATCTTTTTATGTTTATTTAAAAAAAAAGAAAATACACACACATATGTATATAATATTCAAGAAGACTTTTAAGGACAAATCTTAATTATTTTCATCCAATAGCAAGTTCTCAAGATGCCACTTGGCATAATTATAGGCTAGACTATTATCTTTTATTATAAATAAATATAGATATGAAATAAATATAGAATAAATATAAAATAATTAATACCTACAAAGTTGATTTTTGTTGTCAAACTTCAAATAGCAAGTTCTCAAGATGCTATTTG
>NC_061115.1:157879938-157924509 GCF_002878395.1 Capsicum annuum | reverse complement strand
AGAGACGGACGGATGGAGGGACAGAGGGACGGAGAAACGAAGGGACGGAGGGATTGAGGGACTGAGGGAGAAAGAGGAAGAGGAAGAGGGAGAGAAAGATGGAGAGAGAGAGGGAGAGGGAGAGAGAGAGAGACAGAGAGAGAGATTATACCAAATTATTTATTTATTTATTTACAGTAGTTGGAGCATGATTTCAGATTTGTCTGTCACAACCCAAGACTACTTTCTAGTCGTAACATGATGCTTAAAGCCACAAGTGACACCAAGTTAACCCATGATCTGGCACAAGCTATGAATACTGAAGGAAGATAAAAAAATATATTATGTTAAAGTTGTCTAATAAATGTTTAAATAGTCACCTCGTTAACGAAGGAGTCTGAAACACATCACTGAGAATATAACTAACTGTTTGAAAGTCTCTGTACATGATAAGTTGTTGGGACAGATCCCCAACTAACTCTGACCATGGAATTAACCATGAACGGAAATACTAGAAAGCATGATAAATAATATACTTAGTCCTCGACTGATGATGACTCACCAATATTGCAGATGAGTGGTACACGAGCTGTCTAAGTATGATCAAAGAGCTGAGAGTCTGAATCTATGTTATAAGACAACATAGCACAAAAGAGCGCATGTGGTTGCTACTATGAATGTAATGGTATGTGAGATGAAGACTACCTGATATGCTTATATATTGAGCCTGAATGAATGAACATGAATATCGAATGCAAGACCAAGTATAAACATGTACTAAAATAATCTGAATAACTGATATATGGACACTTGGTTATACAAACCTGAACTGATATAATCTAACTACTGAACTGAAATTATAGGAGATATTATATAACTGACATGGACCAATCTAAGCTAATCAGGGTCCAACCTGTAATCCTAGTTGGAAGGGTGCCAGTACCTTGCCACGGGTACCAACACCGGCTAAGTGGATCCACTACATGATGTCTCAAAGGACTAATATTTTAGTCCTTTAGTGGCGGGTGACCCCTAAGAGAGTGTCATTCCTCAACTAGTGGGTGACCTCTCATAACCTACGCTGGCTACATAGTTCTGAAACTTAAGGACTTCTACTAAAGGTCTCAATCCTCTACTAGCAGGTGAGCCTTCATCCCTAGGTTCGCTCGGTGTTATATCCTACTTCCAATTGATCTGACACTTATACTAATGAAAGGCTTAACATGACTAATACTAGCATATGCTCAACATGATAGTATTTTGTATTTAGTGATAAAAAAAATACTTTGAATAACTTATTACTTGACATCTGTGACATATATAAATATCTAGGTATCGGGTGTTCATAACCCACTAGCACTATCTAATGCAGACTGAACTTGACAAATATTGAACAATCCGTGGTATGGAAAAATCATGAATAACACCCAAATCAATAACTAATCATGATGAGACATTTGCATTATCAGACGTATGAAAACATAATTATCACGAGGTAATATATTTTTATGGAGGAACTTGAGAGTTTAACTGATAAATTATGAAATTCTACTTTTCATGGAACCCTAGACAAAAAGGGAATTAAACTTAAGAATTTAGAGAATTTTGGGACTCAATGGGTGAAAGGATCCCATCGATGAATATCCCACACACTTGAAGTGAAAGCCTTGGGTGAATTTCTTTAACTTGATCATTGTTCTTGAGAACCCTAGTTTACTCTAGAGGAAGAAGAAAACCACTCCTTCTGCTTTCTTTGGGTGAAATCTTGATAATTGAAGGAATTGGGGGGTTTTGGGTCTTTTATATCCCATTTGGGAAGCCAAAATAGTGTGGGCCAGGCTTTGAAAGAAGTGGTAAAAGAATTAAAAGTCCCTGGAAAAATGTGTTGATAACTATGTTCCCAGTCGTTACGACTCGTCGTGACTGGTTACAAATCATAGTCTGAGTTATAAGCTGGAACTCTAAAGCTGGGGCCTTCATTGTCTTGACTACGACTCACCACCCTATGACTCATTGGGACTAGCTATGAGTTGTTAACTAGAGTCATAGTTTGAGGCTAGGTTCCTAGGTTATTCACTGGTCAGTCTATGAGTCCACTATATGACTCATAATGTCAGATTACGAGTCACATATTGAACTCACAACCACTAGAGTGGGTTTTGGGTAACACATTGTTATGACTATTACTCACTCGTGATGACTCATTACGAGTAGTTACGACTCATTTCCTGAGTCGGAGTATTAGCAGTGTATCAGGTCCGTAGGGAAAACTTTCCACAACTCTTTGCCATGACATCAAATTAAGGCAAGACTTAAAGCGTTGAAAAACTAACTTCGTGGCCTTTCTATTAAGAGGTTTAAAGCTTGAAGAAATTAGGGTATTACAATATCTCCCCTTGGTATCATTTGTTCTCAAATAAAACTAACTGAGTTGGGACACTAAGAAGACTGAGATCATACACAAAACATTTAGGAGCTGAATCATGACTAAATATCTGAAACGTGAAACGTAATGCATGGGATGAACTGAATTCACGAATGCATGCTATACATAAGAATGGTTAGATAGCTAAGATAGAAAATGAGAGAATTGATATAAATAACTATTACCTTAAGCTGAATCTGAATTTGTAGAGAAGAAATAAGGATACTTGGATGGCATATCGGCTTCCGCTTCCAAAGTAGCTCCCTCAATAGACTGATTTCTCCATAGAACCTTCACTAAGGCAACTTCTTTATTCCTTAACCTATAAATCTGACAGGCAAGACTCTCAACTAGGATTACTTCATAGGAAAGGCTATTTTTCACGCCCACACTCTCTAAAGGAATGACTAAACCTGGATCACCAATGCATTTCTGTAGCATAGAAACATGTAACACTAGATGCACTGATGCCAACTCTGTAGGAAACTCTAACTCATAGGTTACCTTTCCAAAATGATTCAAAATATTATATGGGCCAACATAGAAGAGACTGAGCTACCAAATCTCTTCACCCCTTTCATGGGTGAAATTGTCAAATACATAAAGTCACCACCATCAAATTTAAGCTCTCTTCTTCTCATATTTGCATAGGATTTCTAACGACTTTGGGCTATTTTCAACTTTTCTTGGATCAACTGAACTTTTTCTATTGCCTCATATACTGAATCGGGCCCTATCAAGGCAACCTCACCTACCTCAAACCAACTAATAGGAGATCTACACCTCCTACTATACAGATCCTCAAATAGAGCCATCAGAATACTAGAGTGATAGTTGTCATTGTACGAAAACTCAATCAATGGTAAGTGATCATACCAACCACCCTGGAAATTAATAACACTAGCCCTTAACATATCCTCTAAATTCTAAATAGTCCTCTCTACCTGACCATCTATCTACGGGTGAAAAGTTATACTGAGATGAACTTGAGTACCAAAACCCTTCTAAAAAGCCTTCCAAAAATGAGAGGTAAACTGGGTACCTCTATCTGAAATGATGGCTAAAGGAACTCCATGTAATTTTACCAACTCCTTGAGATAGTTTCTGACATAGTCCTCATAGAAAGTATGGACTGGCAAGAAATTGGCTGACTTGGTTATTCGGTCTATAATAACCCATATAGAATCATGTTGATGACGCGTACGGAGCAATCCTGTAACAAAGTCCAAATTCACCACTTCCCACTTCCAAGTGGGGCTACTGAATTCCTAAAGTGTACCACTGAATGTCTGATGCTAAACCTTAACAAGCTAATAATAAGAGCACTTAGCCATGAATTCGGCAATATCCTTCTTCATACTATTTCATCAAAAGACTTCCCACAAATAGCGATACACCTTAGTGGCTCCTGGGTGAATCGAATATTGGGAACCATATACCTTGGCTAGAATTCGTCATCTCAAATCATCCAAATTTGGAACACACAGCATGACCTAACAATAAAGAACACCATCTCCCCTTAGGAGAAAACCTTAACCTTCTGATCTCGATATGCCTTTTTTATCTTAAGAAAAATGGGGTTTCGATCTTGTTTTTCCTTTACTTCAGGAACCAATGAAGATTCCAAACCATTTTGAACCTAAACACTACCTTCAACCAAATCAACCAACTAAACTCCCAATCTGGCAAGCTGATGAACCTCACGAACTAACTCTTTCATACCCTCTTCAACATGAGAAACGCTCCCCATATACAATCTGCTAATGGCGTCAGCCAACACATTGGCCTTACTCGGGTGGTACAACACGTATATCATAGTCTTTCAAAAATTCAAACTACCTTCTCTAATAAAGATTTAGGTCTTTCTGCGTGAACACATACCATAAATTATCGTGATCAGTAAAAACATCCACATAACCCCATATAGGTAATGCCTCCATCTCTTTAAGGCAAAGACAACTGCTGCCAACTCAAGATTATGAGTCGGGTACTTCTTCTTATGGGGTTTAAGTGGTCTAGAGGTATAGGCTATCACCTTGCCTTGCTGCATCAAAATACAACCAAGAATAACTCTGGAAGCATCATAATAAACCATAAAACTATATGAACCCTCTGGTCGAGTCAATACTAGAGCGAAAGTGAGTCGAGTATTCAACTCCTAAATACTCTTTTCACAGGAATTAGACCACTGAAATTTGAATTTCTTCTAGGTCAGTCTGGACATGGGAAAAGAAATAGAAGAAAATCCCTCGACAAACTATCTGTAGTAACCGGCTAAACCCAAAAAACTCTTGGTATCTGATGGAGAGATGGGTCTAGGCTAGTTTCTTACTGCTTTAGTCTTTTGAGGATCAACCCTAATTACATCATTTAAAATAATGTGTCCGAGAAAAGCTATTGATTTCAACCAGAATTCACAGTTGCTGAACTTGGCAAATAATTGGTGATCTTTAAGGTTTTGCAAAACAATACTCAAATGGTTTACATGTCACTTTTATAACTGGAATAGACAAGGATGTCATCTATAAAAACTATGATGAACAGGTCCAGGTACTGCTTGAACACTCTGTTCATCAAGTCTGTGAAAGCTGTAGAAGCATTTGTTAGCCCAAAAGACATATCTACAAATTTAAAATGACCATACCGAGTCCTGAAGGTTGTCTTTGGAATGTCACATTCTCTAACTCTAAGCTGATGATAGTCGGATCTGAGGTCTATCTTAGAGAAATAATTTGCACCCTTAAATTGGTTGAACAAGTCATTAATACTAGGGAGTGGATACTTATTCTTGATTGTGACTTTGTTCAAATGACAGTAGTCGATGAATATTTAAGAGAACCATCTTTCTAGCGCAAGAAAAGGTCTGGGAAACCTCACAGAGAAATACTAGGCTGGATGAAACTCTTACCTAGAAGATCTTTCAACTATTTTTTCAATTCTTAAGCTCAGTAGGATCCATTCTATAAGGTGGTATTGAAATAGGCTAGGTATCTTGAAGGAGAATTATTCCAAAGGTAATTTCCCTTTCAAGAGAAACTTCGAGCAAGTCTTTAGGAAATACTTCTGGAAACTCATTTACTGCTGGAACTGATTCAACACTTGGAGTTTCAGAACTTGAGTCCTTGACTCGAATAAGATGATAAATACAAGCCTTAAATATTATCTTACTTACCTTAAGGTAAGAGACGAATCAACCTATAGGAAATGAGATACTACCCCTTCATTCAATGACTAACTCATTAGGGAACTGGAACTGGACAATTCTATTTACTCAATCAACTGAGGCATAGCAAGAGTGGATCTAATCCATGCCAAGAATGATATTAAAATCAGTCATTTATAATTCTACAAACTCTACTGAGGTAACTTTCTGAGGCACTGTGACTGGGCAATTTCTATATACCCGTCTGGCTGTAATGGAACCACTCACTGGAGTAGACACTAAGAAGATTTCTACTAACATTTTATAACTGACGCCAAAGTCTACTGCTATATAAGAGTTACAAAGAAATATGAATCTCTAGGTCTAATAATGCATACACATGAAGGTGAAAGACTTGTAATGTACTAGTAACCATACTAGGAGTAACTCTCTGATCTTTTTGAGTATATAAGGAATAGATCCAATTATAATGTTGCCTACTGGCGGCACTCGAAATGACGCCTTACTGAGTCAGGTAACCTGCTGGAGCTTAAGAAAAATTAGTCTGACCCTATTGACAAAAATCCTAACCCCTCTGAGCAACCATCAGACAATATCTGACCCTGTGGCTTGACTGGACACACCCAAAACATGCATCACTATCGTCCATACACTTACCCTTGTGGTTCTTACCATATTTTTTGTAAACTAAGTTGGTGCGGCCACTATTAACTCTACCTTAGGACTTAGAGCCTGGTGCTCTATCCTGATAGTCCTATCTGAACTTAGGCACTAGAGCACTGGTAGAAAATGGGGATAGGGATAAATATTTTTGGTAGAAATGAGAATGATTTCCACCATCAGATCTTTGCTAAAAAAAAGTTGAAAATACCAGTTCTAGCCTTCTTATTCTCCCTTTCTTTTTTTTGAGCTTCTCTTTCTCAAAATGCTAAGCATGAACCATTATCCTAGAGAGACCCATCTATTTTATCAACATAGTTGTTTTATACTCTTTGACTACATCCTTAGAAACACCAGAGACAAACTTGTTCATCCTATCCGTAGAATCAGCCACCATGGTCGGAGCATACCTTACTAAATGGGTGAAATTGAGTGAGTACTACTTCACACTGATATTACCATGTTTCAAATTAATGAACTCCTACATATTTTTCTCCCTAGACTTGAGTGGGAAGAATTTGTCTAATAAAGTAGTAGCAAACTCATCCCACTCTACAGGCCTTGCATCGGTGCCTCTATCCTTCTCCCACTACTTTACCAAAGTATGAGCTACTCCTTGCAGTTGGTAAGAAGCTAAGTTAGAATCTTCACTCAGAGTAACAGCCATGATATATGTCACCTTATACACACAGACCAAAAACTCTTATGGATCCTCCTCAGACTTGGATCTAGAGAATGTTAGAGGATTCATCCAAGTGAAGTCCTGGATTCTAGCTGTTGTTGTATTATCTATGGTATTGGTTGGATAAATGTCCTACTGGTCATTCTAGGCAGCCATAGAGTGGGGCAAAACTATGAAAGCAGCTCTGAATTCGACATTGAAGACTTGCTCGTTCAAAGGGTCTTCGGGAATATGTGGTGTGGGTTGGTCCCTATTTCTCCTTCCGTTAGCCCTTCTGGGAGGCATTTTTTTAAATGGTAAAGAATGAGTTAGAAGGATAAGTTTAATAGAGCCCATGCCTCAACACACGACATGAATACTAAAAAAAGGGAAACTTTCCTAAAAAGTGTCGTAGCCTCTCGCCCAAAAGTGTGGCGCGCTTCACACCCATGAACAATACTTTAATTAATGTGGTTTTTAGACACCTTAGGATATTTTAAACCTTGTACTCTGATATCAAGTTTGTTATGACCTGAGACTACCCCTAGTCGTAACACGATGCTTTTGGCCACAAGTGACCCCAAGCTAACTCATGATCTGACACAAGTTGTGAATACTGAAAGAAGATAACAAAATATTGTATGAAATTCATCCAATAAATTTTTAAATAGTTAAGTCGTTAACCAAGGATCTAAAATATATCACTAAAAACATCACTAACTATTTGACTGTCTGAAAGCCTTTAAACATGATGAGTTGTTGGGACAGGTCCCCAACTAACTTTAACCACTGAATTAAACATGAACTAAAAAACTAGAAAGAATAATAAATAATATAATTAGTCCTCAACTGATGAAGACTCACCAATGCTGCAGCTGAGTGGTACACTAGCTGTCTAAGTATGATTGGGGAGCTAAGCATTTTAACCTATGTTATAAGACAACATAGCGCAGAAGAGAGTATGCAGTCAGTACTTTAAATGTACTGGTATGAGAGATGAAGACTACCTGATATGCATATATACTGAGCCTGAATACATAAACATGAATAACAAAATCAAGACTAAGTATAAACATATACTGAAATGATCTGAATAACTGATCTATGGATACTTGGCCATGTAAACTAAACTGATATAATTTAAATATAGAACTAAAACTGTGGGAGCTATCATATAATTGGCATGCCTCAATCTAAGAGAATCGGGGTCCAACCTGTAACCCTAGTTGGAAGGGTGTTAGTACCTTGCCAAGGGTACCAATACTGACTATGTGGATTCACTAACATGATATCCCAAAGGACTAGGGTGTTAGTCCTCTACTAGTGGGTGACTCCTAAGAGACTGTTAGTCCTCAACTGGCGGTGACCTCTTATAACCTACGCTAGCTACGTAGTTCTAGAACTTAGGGACTTCTGCTAAAGGTCTCAGTCCTCTATTGGTGACTGCGCCTTCATCCCTAGGTTCACCCAGTGCTAAGTCCTACTCCTAATCGAACTGGCACTAATACTGATGAAACCCTTAACATGATTGATACTAATATGAGCTCAACATGATAGAATTCTAAATTTAATGATACAAGTATGCTCTAAATGACTTGTAACATGACATCTGTGAAATATATGAATCTCTAGGTATCGAGTGCTCATAACCCACCAACACTATATAATGCAGGCTAATTTTGACAAATATTGAACAATCCATGGTATGGGAAAATCATGAATCACCCCCAAATCAATGACTAACCATGATGTAGACATTTTTATTATAAAATATATGGAAACATAATTATCATGAGGGAATATATTTTCATGGAGGAATTAGAGAGTTTAAATAAATAAATTATGAAATTCATACTTCTCATGGAACCCTAGACAAAAGGGGAATTGAACTTAAGAATTGGAGAGCTTTGGGACTCAATGGGTGAAAGGAGCCAATTGATGAATATCCCACATACTTTAAGTAAAAGTCTTGGGTGAATTTCTCGAACTTGATCTTTGTTCTTGATAACCCTAGTTTACTCAAGAGGAAGAAGAAAACTTCTCCTTTTACTTTTCTTTGGGTGAAATTATAATAATTGAAGGAATTGGGAGTTTGGGGTCTTTTATACCCCCTTTTGGAAAGCCTAAACGATGTGGTTTAGGCTTTAAAAAGAGTGGAAAAAGACTTAAAATTCCTTGGAAAATGTGCTGAAAATTATGTTCTCAGTCGTTACGACACATCGCGACTGGTTTCGAATCATAGTTTGAGTCGTAGGCCGGGGCCTTCACAGTCTCGACTAAGAATCACCACCCTACGACTCATTAGGATTGGCTATGATTTGTTAGGTGGAGTCGTAGTCTAAGGCTAGGTTCCTGGATCAATTATTGGTCAGGCTACGAGTCCACTATGCGACTCATAATGTCATACTACAAGACGCATGATGGACTCATAACCACTGGAGTAGGTCTTGGGTAACATACTGTTGTGACTATGACTCACTTATGATGACTCGTCACAAGTGGTTATGACTCATTTCCAAAGTTATAGTCATAGCAGTGTATCAAGTCTTTAGGGGGAACTTTACATAACTCTTTGCCATTACATCAGATTAATGAGAGACTTGACACGTTGGAAAACTAACTTCGTGGCCTATCTTTTAAGAGGTTTAGAGCTTGAAAAATTTGGGGTATTACATTTCCCTTCTACCTTGACTTAAGCTTATCTATCTTGCATTTTTATTATACTTATATTATAATTTAGCTTAGTCAGCCGATGAAGTCTACTAAGTACCCTTGGCTTTGGTACTCATACCACTTATGTACCTTTTTGGTGCAGATCCAAGTACTAGTGGCTGCTGTTGATGCCAAAATTATGATGAGTTGTGTTCGGAGATAGGGTGAGCTCTCGAAGTCAGAGTTGTCATTTTTACTTCTACTATCTATATCTAGTCTTTTATTATTCAAGTCTAATTTGAATTTGACTATTACAGTACTCATATTTCTTTTGTTAGTTGCTCTTATACCAATACTACTAGGTAATGGGATGTTATGTTTACATTATTTATCCTTCGTATCAGTATTATTATCGTTGTTATTTATCTGATTTATTATTTGTAAGTTTTTACTTGCAAATTTTTTATCTTTATGCTATCTTTCCACAAAATTAGCCCATTGATCATACCTCCAGGCAATGGTGTGTTTACTTACTAGTGGATAAAGTAGGTGTTATCATGACTCAAAAATCGAGTCATGATATCTCTTAAGTAGATGTCGCTTAAGCGGTACTCGACGGCTTTAGCGATGATTGGATTTTAGCAGCAATTGCTGGTCTTATAACACCTTTTTGACCCACTTTTCTCCCTCATTTATTAACCCTTCCCCTCCATTGAGAGAGCTTAGTATATGACAAAGTATGGAAAATCATCCATTGAAGTTCAGGTAAGTTATCTCAACACTCCTTGGTGATTTTTCATTATTTTTTCCGTCGAATTCCATCCTTTTCCATCGTAAATTATTAGAATTTGGATCTAAAAATCCATATACTTTAGGTACTGATTTGGGCCCCTATTTATGCTCCATTTGTGATCAACTTTTGAGCATACATTTTGTCCTTCGAGGAATCTCGTGACAGACTCAACTTTGGGTTTTATTTGGGGCCCTGCAGGCCTACTCTTGACTTAAATTTTAACTCAAATATTTTTATAGAAATATGGGTCTCATTTTACTCCTATTGACATGTAGATTATTATTTAATAGCGTGGTGGTGTTTCAGAATCATGGAGCAAAGATGAGCATTTTGTGGATGATTCAAGAATTTTGTCTCGGCATCGAGGTAGGCTTCGGTCTATTTCTCTCCATGAGATTGTGTATAGTATAGATTTCATGTTATGTAAGGATTTTAGGACATGTTTATGACTAGTGTATTATAACTTATCCTAATTAGGGAGTTTGACGATAGAAAGGTGACCCGACCCTTAGGATGAAATACTTGTTATGGCGATAGAATCTTATCACCGTAAATTATAAGCATGTTAACCATAATTCAATATTAAGGATCCTTTAACATAACACTTACTATTTGACTTGGTGAATAAGATCGTGTTTTCCTGGATCATAAAGTTATTAGATGCTAGTTACATATATTATCGGGCCGGAGGCCGTGGTAATGATATTAGTTGGACTCCAGCTAAGTGTCTTATCCTTAGAAAGGGCATGATTATAGTTAATGGATGCTTAGTCAGTTATTTTTGTATTGTTCTAAGATTGGTGATGGCAAACATACTTTTAGGTGTATTCATGCTCACTTAGTGGTATGGTTTCAACCAAAAGCATTATTTTACTATTGTTTTCTAAAAAGAAATTTTTCTTACTTTTCAATTTTGAAATGGATTTTTTATAACGAGAATCATACCACCTTATTTAATAATTCATGAGCTTTTGGAACTAAAAATGGAGTTCAAAAATTCATGGAATATGATTTGTACTGCTGAGCGAACTGGAACTCCTCATATTAGAAGTTGGAAGCGTACATGATTTTATGGCAAATGCATGAATATGAGATATGAACATGGAGCTGAATTGTGAGGCTTGAGTAGATGTCGTGATGACTGAAGTACAAAACTTTTCACTGAGATAAGAATGGGTCGGGCATCTTCCTCCCTAGTGTTGTTCTACAACATACCGATCTCACTACTAGAATCTGGGAGCCTGACTTGGTTTCTTGTTCTATCATCTCCCCCTTAGATTTAAGCCATCATTCTAAGTCAATGAACCCGTTTAATAAAATCTAAACTGAACTACAACCATTTTACTCTAGATCCTGAGATATAACAATACACATAAATACTAAACTCAACTTTAAAGACTATACCTAAAAATGTAAAACCTACTACTAATACTTCCTTCTAAAATAGAACTCCTATCTTTCAATAGCCCCAATAGTCATAATATAACACCATACCATGAGTTCACACCATCTAGAATTTCAACTCTTCTTTCAATTAGCTCAATCATTCAAGATTCAAACTTAGATTCTAACTCTTAATATAGATATTCCCAAACTTTTTAATGAACTATACTAACTTCACTCTTGAACACTCTCTTGATATATACTATCCTTAACTTTATTTAGCTTAATCAATGATAGTCATACACTTACATTCTTTTTGACAACATGTTTGCGTTACTAAACACATAATCTTCCTCTTTTCCTTCATAGCCTACTAATATCGCATCTCCAAACTTATATTTTTCCCTAAACTATGAGAATTAAAATTACACCATAATACCCAACATCACAACCTAAAACTCATAACTTAGTTGGTAAGAACATCGTATACTACATAACTAGCCTCATTTGCACTTAGTAACTCAAGGGTACTATCTAAGCACACATACTATAAGAACTTAGAAATAATACAATCCCATATCACCTTGGGTACACCTCTAGATCATACCCACATCTTCATACTTAACTTCGAATCAATAAACTTAAATTCTTAAATCCATAGTTTTAAGCCTATTGGTTCACTTTACATAAAACTAGCCCCATGGATACATAATCTACTAAATCCAAATAAACACTATCCCTACTTTACTGCTGCTAAACTTCTGGGTTCATACTTCTAACTCTAGATCATATGCTATCATAGGATTCTGAGAAGGGATCTGAGGGCATATCTGATGTTGGTTCAATGCACGATTTTTCATGATCATAAATGAAATATTTCATTTGTTGGAAAATAAAGGCACTGGTGGGATACTTTTTGAGCCAATATGTAATCCTATACCTTTCTGTGGGGACTGTCTAAGAAAACTCTATTGCTAGGAACTTAAGCTTCACTATTTCTATTACCTCAAAAATAAGGTAGAGTTGGCATGAATGGAGCAAAATGAGAAACTGTATAAGTATCATAAAGAACATCTCCATATCATGATTTGAGATATAAAAGAAGGGAAATATTTCTTAAATGACATGTAGCCTCTTGAAGAAAAGTATAGACGTCTCTGTACTACTCGGCAAGACTCTACTAGACACAGCTTCATAAATATCCTAGGACACTTGAACCTAGCTCTGATACCATATTTATAACGAACTGAGACTACCCCCTTGTCTTAAGATGGTGCTTAAACTATATGTGATCACAAGCTAACCCATGTACTAGCATGATACTTGAGTAACTGATTTAAAATGTATGTACAAGCTAAATTTTCTGAGCGAAAACATAATCATGAGAAAATTTGAATAAGTATAATACTGATAAAGTTTATAACATGATAAAACTGAAGAAAGAACTTGAATTATATATCATGACTCTGATTGACTTTCTATGAAGCCTCTACAATACTGACTATAGGTAGCTGAGACATACCCCCAACTACCACTAATCAATACATAAAACTGATAACAATATAGTAGATGAATTACAACTAATTGGAGTTCTCAAAATAAGAGAACTCGTCACCTGCTAACTAAATGCTGAGAACTATCTAACCCTGGTGTATAGACTATATCTAGTACCTATATCATGAAGGAATGTAGCCACAAATTTATATGTGTGGTTAGTACTTTAGAATGTACTAAGTATATGGATACATGCACTAAATCATGGAAATATTTAAAACATGCTTTAAAACTGAGGACATAAGCTATTTCCTGAAATATGCATTTAAAACATAGTTGTACGCAAAAATGATGTCATAGTGAGATTTATAAATCATGAGCTGAAAATAATTATGTCAGCTGGGAAGCGGTAAAACATAAATACTATATGTAAATCTCATGTAAATATGAATAAACTGCAAGCCCATATTGAGGATCATGTATAGATACTGAGCATGAAAACATGAACATGTAAAACTGAGGATGCAAGACCAAGTAAAGAATGTACTAAAATGATATGAATAACTGATATCTAAATAACTAAAATAATCTATAAAAGTGGCTGAATAAATATTAAAATCTTTCTACTTGGTCAAGCAAACCTGAACTGAGATAAATTGAATACTGACTGAAATTGTAGGAGCTATCATGTAGCCGACATAAAACATGTGAGCTATCATGCAGTCCAATATCTGAACCATAATGAGGAGGGTTGTTCTATCCATCCTATCAGAGTAGAACCTAAAGTAGAGTGATCACTAAACTGAGCCCATATTAATAAAAGGGAAACACTCTCTGGTGAGGCCCTAAAACGTACGGTGGCCCATAGTTTCTAGGGAAGTAGGATACGCTGCACCCACACATCCCTTTCGGTGCTAAATCCTACTCACAACTGAAAGACACTAAAATACTAACTGGTGCATGCACTGAAGTTAATAAGCTTAGGTTATGGTATTTTAAAAACATCAGTGCATACAGAGTCTGAAGTAATCATAAACATATAAACTGATAGTGATCGATATGATCATAACAAACTGAGTTTAATAATAAAATCAAAGGCTGACTGACTCATTACTTGAGAAGTCTGAAATGTAAGTAAATATGTAAGTATCGGGAGTTCATAACCCGCCAGCATTGAGTGACTATAAAATTCAATAACAACATGTAAAACAGTGACATAAAGTCATAATTCAAAGACCCAAAACATGAGATATATTAATAGTCTAATAAATTTCATGAATGTAAACATGGGAATGAGTTACCTTGGAAAAATATCATATTTATATAATTTAAAGCATAATTTGAGAATTTGACATGATATTGACTAAACATGACATGGAATTTTGGAACTTCAAGCATGTAGGAGCATGATTCTCATAGAGTAAAACTATTAGCATAACTTGAATGTAAAACAATGAGGAAACATAGATGAATTTCATAACACATTGAAATTGATCATAATTAGAGTAAAATTCATACTCGAACCAAAAAAGGGTTTTTGGATTCAATGAGTAAAAGAAACCATTGATGAATAACCCACATACCTCAATTTGATGAATTCTTAAAGAGAGCTTGAAATTGGAATTTAACTTTATGAGTTCTTGAGAGAAGAAACTTGAATTTTGTTCTTTGGAAGATGGGAATGGTTTACATGAGTTAATCTCATGAAAACTGGGCAATAACATGTTTTAAGACCCCTTAATTTGTTTAAAAATAAAGATAGAGATGTGAAAAGACCTCAATGCCCTCAAATTAAGTCAAAACGGAGCAACTTTAACACTTGAATTTTGCTTGGTGGCGCACATCCAAAGCCAACCTGGGGGTTAGAGGTGCACACCAAAAGCCAAGCCTAGAGTGTGTAGCACACGCCAAAATCCAAGCCTATCCAGTGGTTATTGGCGTTACGACCTTAGCGAAGGGTCTAAATTACAATGCACACCCACTTTTAAGGTTAAAATCACCCCCAACACGACCCGCAACATCTAAACATGGTCTACCATAGAAATGGGGGTCCTAAAGGTCATTTTTAAGGCATTTGTAGAGCATTAAAAGCAAGGGGTATTACACCACAGTGCGGTGAAGAGTGGTCATAGGTCTTGCCTTTGCGAGCTACTGAGCTGGAGGAGATGTACACACTTCTACATTATGGAACATAGATTAGACATGATTTACTATTGGTTTTAGTACATTCATTCATTTATATGCATTTCTTATCACCAGCATAGTTGTTTAGCGCTTATATTTATCGGGCTTATAGAGTTTGTATAGATATAAGTTATAATTGCTATTTGTTGAGTGTTTAATTGAACCTCCCGGGCTTATAGGAGCCCAGTTAGGTATTGTTTATCTGGGCTAGTCAGTTACTTTATTGTTGTTATTATGGTTAGTTCGTGGCAGGTTGATTATGAATTGGTACCCGAGGTTATCGGTATGATTTGAACTCTTTTCTTTTTATGGTAAATTACATTATTGATAATAATCTCATGGTTATACATTATGATTAAGGACCCTAATTATGCCAACATTAGTTTTCTTACTTGGTTAGGATGCCTTGAAATGTTAGGTTGGCTACTTTAGGTCATTACCTTGAGTAGTCCTATATATATATATATATATTTGTGTGTGTGTGTATGTATGGTATCACTGTATACTCTCTCTTCTTTGTCTATTCAGGTCGTATATGTATTTTTGGCCATGTATACTATCATACAACTTTTCTTCACTCTTTCTTTGTATATTGACTTGTGATATTCAATATTGCTCTGCAAGCCCTGACTACTATTATAATAGCATAGTTCATCCTTATTTCCCCACTAGCTTTATCATGCTTAGTTCTTGGATAGTCGTCTGTAGTTATATTTCTACCTTATATGTTATTTATGCTTGTATTATCATTGGATCTCAGTTGGCCGATGCCTACTGAATACCATGTGTTTGGTACTTATACTACACTTCTGCAGCCTACAGATCATAGTACGAGTTCTCGTTGTTATTGTATGCATCGTGTGAATCAGGTATGGATCAAAGACTTGGGTTAAAATCCTTGTATTTGGAATATTAATACTCTTCCTCTTATTGATTAAAATGATCTATACATTGTATTCAGAGATGGCTCATACTTATATTTATAATATATTTTTCTTTATACTCTTATTGTATTATAAACTCTTGTCTGACATTACCAGGTCTTGGGGTTGTTTTATATATATATTAGTATTTTCATATTTATTTTAATGCTTTCTTTTATCTCTTTTAATAGTTTGTCACTAGTTGTTCCAAATAATGGGTTAGCTTACTTACCGGTGGGTTATAATAGATGTCATCATGACCTGAGAAAATAGGTCATAATATCCTTGCAAGAAGTTGCTTTGATTTATGAAGAGGGTTCAAGATTCTTAATCTCTTCTTTTGGAGCTATGAATACATATACAACCGGATTTGCTTGCTCTATATGGCATTCCAATGTTTGTATCTGTCGCTTGTCCCTTGCCTTCGCAATTAGGTATGATTCATTGATAATAAGTTCTTTAAGATCTGCATCTTTTGACTCATTAATTTGAGTCTCTTGATCCTTCTCCTTGGTAAGCTCAATCGGTAGCTCTGTTTACTTATTATTATCATTTCCTCATAGCTCTACAGAAACTTTACTAGGATCTAGTATAAAAAAATCATCAGATGTAGAATCTCCAAAAGTAGTAAGAGGGGGTGAATTACTCATTTTTTGAATTGTCAGTCGACTCTCTTGGACAAATAGTCAAATATTGAGATAGTAAATTAGATTTTAGAAAATGAAAGTGTAGAAAAAGAAATGACACTAGATATTTCATACTGATTGAGAATCTAATAAGTCTTACTTTAGTCCCCTTGGGTTGCAAGGGATTCTACTAGTTCTTTGTGAATTAAATCAAAGTACAAAGATTGAGTCAAGGTTTTTGGCTTTGAATCACACTCTTTTTTTCTTTCTTTCTCACTTTGATATAATGCCTCATCAACTCTATGTTTCTCTCCTCTCTGTTTGAATACACAGTAAACCTCAAGAGAATACAATATTTGAATAAAGTAGAGTAAGGAACTAGAGAATGTTGAGACATAATTATGTCTCTTTGTTTGTTTGTCATTGCTTAAATAGTAGTGATTGAACTACTACTAGCCATTGGAAAATAAGTATATAAGACAACCCAGAAGATTTTTATCCTAGAAAAAGAAATAAAAGATATTCAATATCCAATAATAAGTAAAGACTATAAAGAAAAAATTAAATAAGTAAAATCTAAGAGGGGAGAGGGACGCGATAATCTTCCACAAAATACTTAAATATAGAGATCTTCCTTCCTTGTTGACTAATCTTCTGAGATATTTCTTCTTTTTTGTGCATTGACTAGGACATAGTTGAATATTCTTTTCCCTAATTCTTGCAATAAAATCAAGCACCAAATCATTCATCAAAATTATCATTATCAATCTCTACTAACTACAAATTTAAGTAACGAAAAACACCAAAACTTGTACTCTCTTGCTACATCCGCATACCCTACGAATATGGCCTTCTTAGCCCTAGGTTCAAGCTTTCCATTATTAAAATAATAATAAGTTGGACACCCAAATAATTACAAATATAAATATTTAGAGGGCTCAACTGACCATACCTTATTTGAAGTCTTAAAGTCAATCATTGATACTGAAAATCGATTGGCAATATGAGAAGTAGTATGAACTACTTCAGCCTAAAACACCTTAGACATTTTGGCTTGTAGGAGCATACAATGAACCTTTTCAAAAAGAGTTTGTTCATCCTCTTGAAAATTTTATTTTGCTATATATGTATTTTTGAACATCTTATGTACTGAGATCCTATGAACCTTGAAGAAATTATTAAACTCTTTACTGCAAAACTCCAAGCCGTTGTCATATGTAAAGGTACTTGATATTTCACTCCATTTGATTCTCAGCCAGTATCTTCCACTCCTTAAATTCTTCAAAAGCATCACTATTTTCCTTCAATAAATGCATCCAAACCTTTTGTGAAAAATCATTAATGAATGTGAGATGATACCTCTTTACACCTTTTGATGAAAATTTAGAGGGACCACAGAAAGTTGAATGGATGTAGTCTAGCACCCCTTCCATATTATGATTGTTAGTGTTGAAGTTGTCTTTCTTCTTCTTCTGTAGGATGCAATACTCACAAAATTCAAGTATGTTGATCTTCTCACTATTTAGTAGGTTTCAGTTACTCAATATCTCCAATCCTCATACGCTCATATAACCCAGTCTCATATGCCATAGTCTTGTCTTGTCATCATTTGATATATCCACTATAGATACATTAATAGAGCCAATAATAGTGCTTCCTGCCAGTATGCAGAGGTCATCATCTAGCTTGGCCTTTTGCATGGCTAAAGAACCTCTAGTCACCTTTATAATTCCTCATTTGCTCATGTACTTATAGCCTTGTTTATTCGGAGTACCCAAGAAGATCTAATTCTTTTTCAGGTCAGGAACATAACATGCATCTATCATAGAACTCATGATTTTATCATGGCAGTGAACCCAAATTTAGCCATTGTCAACTATTTTACAAGTTGCATTACTGTCTATTACTACGGCTCCTCTACTTTTCTCATAGTTTTGAACTATTCTCTTCTGAATGTCATATGCAGAGTACAACTATAATCTAGCACCCATTTGTGGTCATAGAATCTACTATTGCATAATGTTGTAATCATGTAACTATTCAATAATGGATGCATTTGCCTTTTCTTTGGACTTTGACATAGAGCTATCTCGTTAAAAGTTCTCTTTATTGTGGTAGATCCAATACTCCACATTCTTTTTATTTATACAAGACTTTGATTTGTTCTTTGATTTGCTCTTTTTGTATTGGCTAGTACGACCTCTCACAAAGAGCCCACTAGTTTCATCATCTTTGTCTCCTTCAAAATACCTTCGCACATCACAAGAGTTAAGTGATTGCCGAACTTGATCTAGAATGATAGGCCTCTTGATATACATCATTAAATTCTCAAAATCATGATATTTTGATGTCGAGGAGAATTGCAAACCACATGCTAGCATCTCCTCATTCTTTATAATTTTGGCAATCTGTAAGTCCATGATAAGTTTACTGAACGCTTTTAGATCGTCTTCCAATGAAGTAGCTGACTCCATATTAAATGTGTGAAAACACCGTTGTAATTATATCTTTGTTGTCACTGATCATTCCTAGTAAAAAGTTATAACTTGTCCCATAACAATTTGGCTAACTCGTCAGTACATGTACTTACTTTATAGAGCACCTTAGGTGCAAGAGAAAGTTAGATGACACTCAATACATCACATTCAATCATCTCCTTACCAGAATCTGATGTACCGTCAAGTACTTTCCCTCAATAGCATGGATTAAACCTTTCCTCTGTAATAATTCCATCATCTGGATCTTAATTGTAGATATTAAAGTTGTCAAGCCCACTAAATATATCAATTTCAAACTTTATGGAACTCATTGCTACTTGTTATTTCTCTTGTATTATGGATGGTATTTGGAAATACATAACCCAAAGTAATTATTTTAGAATATGAAAGTTCATACTATGTTCCACCTACAGAGCATACTCAAGAGAACATAATCTTTATTTGGATCCAAATAATCCTACATCCACTAGAGAACAATTGCATTTATATTATTATTAAATAAAAAAGAGAGATCCCAAATACAACTAAAAGAATTGCTCCCTCAACTCTTTTATCTTACAATGCATGAACATTGAATTTTTGTGGGATGATTTTACAATGAAGAATGGTCTTTCTTTTATAGATGACAAAAAATTGGCCTATAAGCACAAATTAAGAAAAGGAAAAATAAATATAAAATTTGTCCTCCACAAATTTTGTTTGCTCTCCAAGTGTACTTCCTAGCAAAGTAAATTGGCACATGGAGTTTTCTTCCACATGAATTAGACTCCAAAAAAATAAATCTTTCAATACGCATGGGTAACGTCCCGAGACTACTCCCTGGACGTCATATGGTGTTTAAAACCATAAGTGATCCAAGCTAACCCATGATACTAGCATAACTCATGAGCAACTAAATAAATATGTATAAAAGCTAAACTTATTGAGCATAAGCATAATTATGAGATAATCTATTTCAATACGTTACAGTTAAAAGTTTGCAACATTGATTATACAAAATGAAACTAAAACTGAATACATCAACTCTAACTGACTGTCTATGAAGCCTCTACTAATTCTGACTATAGGTAACTGGTACATGACCTCCAACTATCCCTAATTCATATGAATGAATAAAGATGTAGTACTAGAATTATAACTGTCCTGAGTCCTCGAATAAAGAGAACTCAAAACCTGCTACCTGGAAGCTGTGAACTGCCCGAACATGAGTTTGTGAGCTACAACTAATACCTACATGAAGAGTATATGGGGGTACATGCAATAAGTAAAACTGATATGTATCATAAACTGAAAAATATGCATGCTAAGTGTATACAGACTCACCATATTTATGAAAAAAACTGGGTTGAAATATCATAAAGCATGAGTAATAAAGCACAATCTAGTAAGGTTAGTGAGTCATTACACTTGGTTTCTAAAATCATTCTTTTCTATGGGAAATTCTCTTAACCAGCATAAACCAACGAGCAACATGGTGTCCAATGTACAAACCCTTATTGAAAGATCCTAATACACCTTGCCAGTGTTTAAAGGGTTACTAGGTGATCATCTATGCATGCCCATTTGGACAAGCTAAATAATGTCTTTACAGGTCCATCTGGACAAGCTGAATAATAAACCTATGGTAGCATGTAATATATGGAACTAGGGTATGCTAAACCCTCACTCCTCGGTGCTAGGTACTACTCCCAAATTATACTATTACTCATAAACACATATGAAATTCATCATAAAATGAGAATATGAGCTGATAAGTCTGAAAACACAATATGATTTTGTTTCTATCTCATTATTATAATTAATATGTGAATTTCATGTCTTGTCTGAGATCATAAGATTAAAACTAAAATCGTAATCATGTTGTGATAGATTGTAATCTGAAATAGCAAATCTGAATTGCTTGTAAACTGAATAAATCATTCTAAAATCTTATACATTTACCACCTTATGGAATTTTATGTCACAATGCTAAATTCAATTCATAATATCAATCATATGAGTAAATATGAATTCTTATGATAAATGAACTTTAAATCATAGTAAAGCATTATAATTTCAAAAGCATGAAAAATGGGTATGAACCCTAATCATCAAATTCATGAAATTAATGTAAAAACTGAGGTTTTTTGGGTACAAGGATGAAAGGTAATACTTATTAAAACCTCACATATATGAATGTCTCAATTTATTGAAGGAAAACTTGAGTTTGGAGCCTTGAAAGTTGATCTTTAATAAGAAACCCTAATTTTATTTCTCTAGAGAGTGGAGAGGAGAAAGACCGATGAAAACTTGCTAAATGCAAAGTAAATAATGTTTATGGAGTGATTTAAACCATGAGAGAGAAGTTTAGGGAAAGAAAAAGACCAAACAACCCCTGAGGAAACTAAAAACAATTGCAAAAATATCTCAGTCGACGATTTTAGTTGACGGTTTGTTCAGCTAGTTGACGACTCTTCAACTCTATCGTCAATCTCTGGCTGATTTTGAGTTTTACTGTCTAAGGTTGATGACTTTATTTGAAGGCTCGTCAACTCAGGTCATCATTCTTTGATAGACACACACCCTCAGGTAAAATTAGCATAACTTTCTACTCTAATATCGAATTAAGGTGAAATCAGATGCGTTGGAAAAAGGACTCAAATACCTTTCATTTGGTGGGACTTAATCTCTAAATATCTATATATTTAGAACTTATACTCGTTTAAAGTTGACCCTTGTAGGATTAAATATTAAAATTCAATTGAGAAAAAATGCTCTCAACTCAACTTTTCTCTAAATACTTCCTATGATCATGATTCGTACCGAAAGAACTTTATACACCAGATAAATGATCATGATACTTATCTATGACAAAATTAATCACTTTTGGGCCTTTAAACATATGATGAATAGTTAAAAAAATTACCTAGGAGTTTGTGTGGTGTTACAGCATGTTGGCTGCCTCATTAAAAACCTTACAAGGAAAATGCAAGTCACGACCCGAACTAGGGCTTGGCCGTAATGGACATCCCGAACCATGAAGGACCGCGTGTCCTACTTTATCTGGTAATAATGCACAACATTCACATAATAAAAGGAGATGCGGAAATATAATCTGATATAGAAACATGGTCATACTCTGGATTTAGTTTAACAATAAGGAATGAAATACGAACTCAACTAGATAACATCTGCAACAGCCTGCAAAATCTCTACTACATGAAAAGCTGACAACTATCTGAAAGCTGGGACAAGGCCCTCAGTATACCAAAACAACGGTATAACATAATATGAAATAATAGGCCTTCTGGAACAAAGAAGGCTCACCACTGCATAGATCACTTCTCTCTGGGATACTCTACTAATTAGCCGGACCCTTAGATTGAGCCTCCGAACTTGGGAGGTAGGGGGTCAATACAGATGTACTGATATGCAGAGAAAATCCAAAATAATAATTTATATTCAACATATATGAGAGCAATTTAAAAATAGTTCATAAACATATCATATAGTAAGAAATCTCATGGGCATTTCTGAAGGAATCTGAAAGAAAATCATCTGAACTCTGAGACATTCTTTGTTTTACTTCTGCACTAGGTGGTATACCCTACAACTCTGAAATTCCTTGGGCCATATGGAATCTGCCATTAACTCGGTGGGAAAGCCTCCAACTAAGTGTGCCGCAAGGGTTGGAGTCTTTGACTCTGATACGCCACACGGTCATTGCCAGCGTAAAAATAATATACCCGGATCGACAAATCCCGGTTTTAGGTTAAGAGTTACTTGAACTCTAGCCCTCTTCAGGCAACCACCTAACTCTTTTTATGCCTATTTTTAACTCTTTAAGACATGCATTCTCTGAAAACATACTCTAAAAACTCTAACTCTGTTATGGCATACATTTATGTGGTATCGTCATACCATTGACTTGCAAGTCACATCTCTAATCCATTATTAGCATATAATAATCTCTATTTCAAAACATAAATCTGGGACCACCATATCAATAGATCATTTCAAGAAACTCTTTCTTAAAGCTCATGTAAACATATGCAAGAAACTCTCTTTTTCACCATTTCAAATACACAAGGTGGTCATGTCAAAGATATCAATCATATGCAATTCTTTCTTTTTAAGACAAAGATAAAATCATAACAAGAAACTCTCTCTCATCATCATCAAAATCATGTTAAATACTTAAACATTAAAAAGATCCCCTTCAAAACATTAAACAAGCATCTTAAATCATTCCCAACAAGTTCATCAACTCTAAATCATCAAAGAGAGGGATTTCAATAATAATGCTCTCTATCAAATCTTCAACATCATACATATTCGTATAGGTTTAAATCAATTCAAGGGGGAAAGGCCTAAAGACCAAAATAATAATATCATCAACACACCCAAGATGCGAAATTTAAATCATAAGTTCCAAAACCTCTTTAAAATTCATGCTTGATAATCTTTAAATCACGTTCTAGTGTTGATAAGTCCATGTAGTTTTTAGGATAAACCCCACATACCTCTATTTAGGAAATTAAAGGATGATTCTTGATGCCCACGGCTTTGGGATTCCAAATCATCAATCAATTTCTAAAACCCACGATTGAATCTTGAGTTGTTTGGGTTTTCTTATTTGAAACCCTAAGGAGTGTTCTTGATGGTTTTTGATGAAAATATTAATAGTAAGGTCATTTGGTATTAAAATCCCTTGTTTAAGCTGATGAGGGGGTAAAAAATACCCAATTTACCCTTAATGCGATGAAATAAAAATATAACTGGGAGCATGATTTTATGGACCACCGCGATGCGCCACGATCGTCGTGGCTCACTAGAAATTGACGAATGGGATTTTTAAGGTCACCGCGACGTGGAGCCATCGTGTTGTCCCACTGGTTGGGACCTGGAACTTTATCGCAACGTGCCACAATCACGCTATGCTACTGGAATTTGACAATTGCTAAATAGACCCACTCCACAACGTACCAAGCACCAAAATGATGGTGTTTTATGATTAGGACTTAAATTAGCCATAACTTCTTACCTGGGTATCGGATTTGGGCGAATCTTATAGCGAAGGAAAGCTCATTCAATTTCTCACATAATAAAAAGTCAAAATTAGGGAAATTATATATGGTTTAAACATTACTCACTTTGGAATCCAAAAATGAGACTCTCTTAGAAACTATTCTATTCATTTAACTCTAAGAGCATATTACCACGAGCTAACGCATGGACGATTTTGAGGGGTATTACATTATCACCCCTTGGGATCATTCATCCTCGAATGATGACACAAAACACAGACAAGCATGATTTAAGGTATACTAAGGCCATAAAAGAATAAGACAAAGATTGTACCTTCCATTTCATCATCCACCAGATTAAATAAGTCTGGGTATCTATCTCTCATGTCATTTTCTAACTCCCAAGTTGCTTCTTCAACTTTTTAATTTTTCCACAACACTTTTACCGAGGTTATTTCTTTGCTCCTCAGTTTCCTAACTTGGTGATCCAAGACTGCCACGGGCTCTTCTTTATAGGATAAGGAGTCTGTCACTTTAACCTCCTCTACAGGCAACACTAATGAATGGTCTCCAATACATTTCTTCAACATGGATATGTGAAATACCAAATAAATAAAACCAAAACTTGCAGGAAACTCTAAATCGTACGCAACTCCACCTATCCTTCTCAAAATCTGGTATGGCCCTATATAGCGAGGACTCAGCTTACCTTTCTTCCCGAATCGCATAACTTCCTTCATAGGGGAGACTTTGAGTAACACCCATTCACCAACCTCAAACTCTAGGTCTCTTC
This sequence comes from Capsicum annuum, assembly GCF_002878395.1. Lineage (NCBI taxonomy): Eukaryota > Viridiplantae > Streptophyta > Magnoliopsida > Solanales > Solanaceae > Capsicum > Capsicum annuum. The sequence goes on along the minus strand of NC_061115.1, from coordinate 157,899,269 downwards.
TCCTAACATCGACATAGGATTTTTGTCTACTCTGGACTGTTTTAAGTCGTTCTCTAATAATTTTCACATCCTCCATCACCTGATGAACAAGATCAGGCCCGAACAACTGAGTCTTACCCACTTCATACCACCCTACCAGTGATCTACATCTTCTTCCATACAAAGCTTCAAACGGAGTCATCTTAATACTGGCATGGTAGTCATTATTATAAGAAAACTCTATTAATGGTAAGTGATCTACCCATCTATCTTTGAAGTCAATTGCACAAGCCCTCAACATATCCTCAAGGGTCTGAATGGTCCGCTCAGCTTGCCCATCAATCTGAGGGTGGAAAGTAGTACTCAGGTTCACTTGGGTACCTAAACCCCTCTGAAAAAACCTTCAAAACTGTGAAGAGAATTGCGTACCTCTGTCGGATATGATAGATACAGGTTCCCCATACAAATGGACTATCTCCTCAATATAAAGCTTGGCATAATCATCTCCCAAATAGTTGGTCCTCACAGGCAGAAAATGTGCTGACTTGGTCAGCCTATCAACAATCACCTAAATAAAATCATACTGGTTTCAAGACCTCGAAAGTCCCATAATGAAATCCATATTGATCATTTCCCATTTCCATAAGGGCAAGGAAATCTCTTGGGAAGTACCACCAGGCCTCAAATGTTTTACCTTAACTTGTTGACAATTCAAACACTTGGCGACATAGTTAGCCACATCACACTTCATATTATTCCACCAACAAATGGTTTTCAGATCATGATACATCTTGGTAGAGCCTGGGTGAACAACATACCTCAAAGTGTAAGCTTCGTCAAGGATTTTCTTCCATAGACCATCTACATCTGGCACACATAATCTACCCTGATATCTCAAAATACCATCACCACCAATTTCAAAGGACTTTGTTGACCCACATTTTTCTTGATCTACATTAAGATGGGATCTTCGATATGCTTCTCTTTAACTTCTGCATAAAGGGAAGATTTAGCTATCTCATGAACAACTACCCCTCCATCTTTGAAATCTAAGAGTCGCACTCCAAGATTTGCTAGTTGGTGAATATCCTTCACCATCTCTCTTTTCCCTTCTTCAACATGAGAAAGACTGCCCATAGACAACCTGCTAAGGGCGTTGGCTACCATATTTGCCTTGCTCGGATGATAGTGCAGGCTCATGTCATAATTCTTTAGCAATTCCATCCAACACCGTTGCCTGAGGTTCAATTCTTTCTGTGAGAAAACATACTGTAAACTCTTATGGTCAGTGAAAACACCAACATGCACCCCATAAAGATAATGCCACCAGATTTTAAGTGCAAACACCACAGCCGCTAACTCCAAGTCATGGGTGGGGATAATTTTGCTCATGCACCTTCAACTGCCTGGATGCATAATCCACCACCATACCGTGCTGCATAAGTACACACCCAAGTCCCACACGGGACTATCACAGTACATAACAAACCCTTCTGTACCTTCCGAAAGAGTCAAAATAGGAGCAGTTGTTAACCTATCTTTTAACTTCTCAAAACTATTCTCACAAACCCAAGAAGCTCCGAATATCGATTGGAGTCGTGGGTTTGGGCTATTTTCTCAGTGCCTCAATCTTCTGGGGATCAAACTTAATCCCATCACTAGAAACGATATGCCCCAAGAAAGTAATAGCATTAAGCCAGAATTCGCACTTGGAAAATTTTGCATACAACTCATGATCTTTGAGAGTCTGAAGGATGATTTGAAGGTAATTGGTGGTCCTCCTCACTCTTGGAATAAATCAAAATATCAATGAAAACTATAACAAACGAATCTAAAAACTAACAGAACACCCTGTTCATAAGATTCATAAAGGCTGCAGGGGTGTTAGTTAACCCGAAGGACATGACTAAGAATGCATAATGACTGTATCTGGTTTGAAAAGCTATTTTTTAGGAATATCTAACTCCCTAACCTTCAACTGATGATATCTCAAATGAATGTCTATCTTTGAAAAACATTTAGCACCCTTCGTATGTGCATAGATTACCATCAGTTGAATAAGGTCACCATTAAAAATAAATATCTTTTTTATCTTTCTTTTGCACGAAGAGTATAGGTGCACCCCAGGGAGAAACACTAGGATGGATAAAACCTTTATCTAGAAGATCTGTTAGCTGCTTTTTCAACTTTTTCAACTCTGTTGGAGCCATTCTATATGGCGGAATAGAAATGGGACGGGTATCGGCAATAAATCAATGCCAAAATCTATCTCCCTATCAGGTGGTATTCCCGAGAGATTATCTGGAAAGACTTCTGGGAACTCATTTACTACTAGGACAAATGAAAAGGAAAGACTTTCGATATTAAAATCTTTAACCAGAATAACATTGTACAAACAACCTTTGGAAATAAGTTTATGGGCTCTGAGATAAGATATAAAATTCCCTCTAGGCGTTAAAGAATGCCCCTCCCATTCTATCACCAGTTTATTTGGAAAAGAAAAAGTGACTCTTTGGGTTCTACAATTTAATGTGGCATAGCACGAATGAAGCCATTCCATCCCTAGGATAGCTTCAAAATCAGGCATGTCTATGCCTATGAGGTCTGCCGCTGTATACCAGCCACAAACAGTCACCACACAATTTCTATACACCCTCCTAGCCACTATAAAATCCCCCACTAGAGTGGAAATAGAAAAAGGCCCAACAATCACATCGGGTTCAAACCCAAAACCAACTGCCATATAAGGGGTCACATATGACAGGGTAGACCCGGGATCAAGTAACACATAAACATCACGGGAAAAGATTTTCAACATACCAATAACTATATTCGGTAAGGCCTTTGCCTCTTAGCGGTTAGTTAAGGCGTATAACCGGTTGCGGCCATTTTTGGTGGCTTAAGTGGCACCCTTCAGAGATGGTGGTGGTGCAGAAGAATTAGACTGTGATTTGGCTCCACCAACATTACCCTTTGCTTTCATACATTTTCTCTGGATATGGCCTGGCTGGCCGCACGAATAACACACCATAGCGCCAAACTGACATCTTTCTGGATGATTCTTCCAGCATTTCTCACAGCTCGGGTATGTCCGAGAGGTTTGAGCTACACTTTTTTGAGACTGTGAACCCTGCATCCTCGGTCTCTGCCTATACTAAAAATCTTGAGTGTGCTATCCGGCTGGGGGTCTGGTCACCGGGGTACTGGCTGCAGACTGTGCATTCCCCAATTCTTCTTCTTCTACTATTTGTTACCCCAATTCTCACTCTGCTGCTGACTGTAGCTCTGGTCTACTATTTTAGCTCTCTTTGCCTATCTGTCCTTCTCTCTAGATTCAACAATCTTCTTTTTCTTTTCCTTAACTTGTTGCATGTGGACTGACAGTCTGGCAAAATCCATGTCTCGATTCAACATTGCTCCCTGACATTCAAGCACTAAGTCATCTGAAAGTCCAGATGTAAATTTCCTCATTCGGGCTCTCATGCTACTAGTCATCTCTAGAGCATAATGGGCTAGTTAGTTGTACTTCAGAGTGTACTCCTGGACACTCATCTTTCCTTACTTTAGATTCATAAACTCTTTGGCTTTGGCCTCCCTCAACTCGAGAGGAAAGAACAGATCAAGGAAGGCTTTCACGAACTCGGCCCAAACTGTGGGCTCGGTATGCTCACTCTTTCAATCTTCCCACTCATTATACCATTGGTTCGCTACATCCTTAAGCTGGTAAGCTGCTAACTCAACCCCCTCTACCTCATCTACATGCATCACCTTAAAGATTTTCTCCATCTCATCCACAAACTCCTGTGGTACCAGTAAACTAGGGTGGGTTCATCCTCATGAACAGGCACACTCTTGTAGCCTCAGACGTAATAGATGCAGACCCAATATCTTTCGACCTTTGAGTTTGTGGGGCTACTAACTATGCAAGTATGTGAATGGATTATCTGAATTCTACATTAGATACTTCTCTCTCATGAGGCTGAATGCAGTGAGTCCTCATCCGGAGAGCTCTGGGTACCCTAGGTGGGCTGGTCTGAGTAAGTGGGACTCTCGAAGTAGTATCAATCTCCGAAGTCTGAGCTTTGTTTTGGGTCCTCATCCCATGAGTGGGATGGACCTCATCTGTCTGAGCATTTTGATCGTTAGTACGACGGGGAGGCATGATTATTTTTCTTAAATGCAAGAGATCATGGATTAGAGGATAGTTCAGACTCCAAAGCACGAACTGAATAACAAAGAAGGAAAACATTCCTAAATGCCTAGTAGCCTCCTGCTTATAAGTGTGGTGCGCTACATATCCATAAATAAGATTCTACCCTACGTAATTTCATAGAAACCCTGGGACCATGAACCATGCTCTGATACCAAGTTTGTCACGACTTGAACTAGGGCCTGACCATGACGGACATCCCAAACCATGAAGGCCCGGCGTCCTACTCTATCTGGTAATTATGCACAACATTCACATAATAAAAAGAGATGTAGAAATATAATTTGATATAGAAACATGGTCATACTCTGGATTTAGTTTAACAATAAGGAATGAAATCTGAACTCAACTATACAACATATGGAACAGTCTGCAAAATCTCTACTACATGAAAATCTAACAACTATCTGATAGATGGGACAAGGCTCCCAGTAGACCAAAATAATGGAATAACATAATATGAAATAACAGGCCTTCTGGAACAAAGAAGTCTCACCACTACACAGATCACTTCTCTCTGGGATACTCTACTGATTAGTCGGACCCTTAGACTGAGCCTCCGAACCTGGAAGGTAGGGGGTCAATATAGATGTACTGGTGTGTAGAGAAAATCCAAAATAATAATTTATATTCAACATATATGAGAGCAATTTAAAAATAGTTCATAAACATATCATATAGTAAGAAATCTCATGGGCATTTCTGAAGGACGTTGAAAGAAAATTATCTGAACTCTGAGACATTATTTGCTTTACTTTTGCACTAGGTGGTACACCCAACAACTTTGAAATTCCATGGGTCATATGGAATCCTCCATTAACTCGACGGGGAAGCCTCCAACCTAAGTGTGTCGCAAGGGTTGGAGTCTTTGACTCTGCTACACCACACGGTCGTCGCCAGCGTAAAAATAATATACCCAGATCGGCAAATCATGGTTTTAGGCTAAGAGTTACTTGAACTCTAGCCCTCTTCAGGCAACCACCTAACTCTCTTTATGCCCATTTTTAACTCTTTGAGACATACATTCTCTAAAAACATACTCTGAAAACTCTAACTTTGTTATGGCATACATTTATATGGTATCGTCATACCATTGACTTGCAAGTCATATCTCTAAGACATTATTAGTATTTTAAAATGTAAATCTGGGACCATCATATCAATAAATTATTTCAAGAAACTCTTTCTTAAAGCCCATGTAAACATATGCAAGAAACTCTCTTTTTCACCATAACAAATACACAAGGTGGTCATGTCAAAGATATCAATCATATGCAATTCTTTCTTTTTAAGACACAGATGAAATCATAACAAGAAACTCTCTCTCATCATCATCAAAATCATGTTAAATACTTGAACATTTAAAAGATTTCCTTCAAAACATTAAACAAGCATCTTAAATCATTCCTAGCAAGTTCATCAACTCTAAATCATCAACGAGAGGGATTTCAATAATAATGCTCTCTATCAAATCTTCAACATCATACATATTCATATAGGTTTAAATCAATTTAAGGGGGAAAGGCCTAAAGACCAAAACAATAATATCATCAACACACCGAAGATGCAAAATTTAAATCATAAGTTCCAAAACCTCTTTAAAATTCATGCTTAATAATCTTTAAATCACGTTCTAGTGTTGATAAGCGCATATAGTTTTTAGGATAAACCCCACGTACCTCTATTAGGAAATTAAAAGATGATCTTTGATGCCTACGGCTTGGGATTCCAAATCTTCAATCAATTTATAAAATCCACGGTTGAATATTGAGTTGTTTGGGTTTTCTTATTTGAAACCCTAAGGAGTATTATTGATGGTTTCTGATGAAAATATTAATAATGAGGTTATTTGGGATTAAAATCCCGTGTTTAAGATGATAAGGGGGTAATAAATACCCAATATACCCTTAATGAGATGAAATAAAATATAACTGGGCAACCAATATACCCTTAATGAGACGGAATAAAAATATAACTAGAAGCCCAATTTTATGGACCACCGCGATGTGCCACGATCGCGGTGGCTCACTGAAAATTAACGAATGGAATTTTTAAGGTCACCGCGATGCAGAGCCGTCGCATTGTCCCACTGGTTGGGACCTGAAACTTTAGTGTGATGCACCATAATCGTGCTATGCTACTGGAATTTGACTATTGCTAAATAGGCCCACTCCGCGACGCACCAAGCACCAAAATGATGGTGTTTTACGATTATGACTTAAATTAGCCATAACTTCTTGTCCAGATATCGAATTTAGGCGAATCTTATATTGACGGAAAGATCATTTAATTTCCCACATGATAGAAAGTCGAAATTAGGAAAATTATATATGGTTTAAACTTTACTCACTTTGGAATCTAAAAATGAGACTAAGTCTCTTTGACACTATTCTAATAATTTAACTCTAAGAGCATATTACCACGAGCTAACGCATGGACGATTTTGCGGGGTGTTACAATGAAGTACGATAAAATCTTGTTAGGGAAAAAAGTATAGCATGTATCAATTCCCCTGATGGGAACATCAGTCCAAAACTATAGAATGCATATGTTTACTAGTTTAATTTTATACAAGTTTATTTGTCTACTTGTGCACACCAAAAGTTGAAGGATATAGATGTCAGTTGAGGCCAAAACACGTTTGTATTATACCAAGATTATATGTATTTGGTTATATATGATGAAAGAAACTAAAAAATAATCAATAATCATGTGTCCAGAAAGCTTTAAAAGGGTTCTACACATATGTCTCAAGTCTGATCATTTTTATAGTGCAAAATAGGCATGCACTCACATTCTTTTACTAACATGTCATAATCCTAGGACAAGTTCAATTTTGAATTTGAACTTGTTCTAGGATCATGTGTATATTAATAAAAGAATAATGTCACATCTATATATGAAGAACTTATGCGAATGAAGATATATATTGCAATTGGGAGCAACGGTCAAAGAAGGACCTGATTACTGCATAGTTACCCTGCCGGAGAAATTAAATGTGACTGCAATTGATACATATGACGATCATAGAATGGCCATGGCCATGGCCTTTTCTCTTGCTTGTGCAGATATTCCAATCACCACCAATGACCCTAGGTGTACGCGAAAACCTTTCTAAACTACTTAGTGTTCAGTATATTTGTCATGCAAGATAATAGAGTTATGAATTCTCCTTGTATGAGCCAGTAGAAGGTGTATAGTACTATTATCTTATTGACTGAATTTGTGAATGGTCGGGTTAATTTACTGGTTTATTTTGTTAACTAGAGAACTGGGCCACGCTTCACGCGAACATTAAAGTACTTGTGTTAGAAGCAATTTGATTTTGCAATGAACTTTAAGTTTGCTCTGTTGTTCAACTGTATTATTATTTCTTAATTTAATTATCCTATGAAATCATTTTGAAATGATGATAGAAAATGTAGCTTATCAAATTAAATGAGGAATAGTAAATTCTTAATTAATTGTTTGAATATATTCTCTAATAACAATTTTGTTTTATTATTATTACACTAAGCAGGCATCTGACAATAGATTTTGTTGGCACTACAATATATATTCTGGTGTACTTTTTTCGTGGATATGTATGAGATCTTTCGCTATGTAAAATAATAGTAAAATAATATACAAATACATAAGCACGTCCATTGTCAGATTGATCTAATAGAACTCCTTTGTATATGTCATTTTTTAATTGCTCTTGTTTCTTTTTCAAATATGCAATTTGCTTTTGAATGATTTTTGCATACGCCACATCTATTTATTATGTTCTTCAGTTACACCTATATCCAAGGATAAATATTCTGTTAATTGTATAGAGAAGTAAATAAAGTTATTATTAATAAGTTACCTTGACAATTATTCGAACTAATTTCATGTATCCACTAAGTCATTCATACATCCGCACACCCGCACGAACACCTTAAAAGAAGATATAAGACAAATCTCATTTGGTATGAGGAATAAGAGAATAACTAACCGAGAGAGAATAACTACATATATAAAAGCTATAGCTTGGCAGCAACTCGAAAATGGACTCAATTACTTCAAGCACTATATGAAATTACTAAAGGGGAGTAAACCCGTTAATTACTTTCTGCAAGCCACAAACATTTATGAATATGGAAAGTGAATTGAACAGATGATATTCAAGTCAAATAAATTAGAAGGTGAGAAAAGGAAGTAATTGATTGCTCAATTTATCAATTGGTTATAAGCTCAAACACCAAATAAAGATAAATTTTAAAAAAAAAAAAACTTATATTGCATAGAACAATTGGATAGAAGTCATCCCAATATATCAACATTGGATAGTTAAATGATTTATCAACAAAGTTGATAATAATACATATATGTACTTGATAAGATAGTATTGTTGTTCACCCTTGGCTCAATTTATTTTGACTTGATAAAAAAAATTCATTTATAGAAATATCAATAATATCTTCAGATAAATTCTTGATCTCGGTTGAAGCAATGAAAATAATTTTCATTGAGTTTTCGGTAAGTCTATATCCACCACTACTTTCATCAACTTTGAAATTCTTGATGATAAATAAAAAAATCTTCACTATACTTGTGTTTGAATTGCTAACTTGATTAGCATGCACCAATTATCCTGATATAACAAAGTCGCAAGTTATTTGAGAATAAGAGTACAACAAACTTGCAAGTGATTTAAGAAATAAAAGTTTCAGAAAGAACATGTACTAAAACGAATTAAGAATAATGTAATAAGGTACCTTTTATCGGCAAAAAATATATATAGACTTATAACTCACTATTTTTCTTGAAATTAGAACATTGTATAAATCTCAACTCTTAGCAGTATAATCAATATATATATATATATATATATATATATATATATATATATATAAAAGAGATCAATAGCCAATCCTATGTGGCATGCCTAAAAATCAAGCAATTCTATTTATCTTTTTTGTGGGCTTTTTGAGTTTTTTTTTTTTTAATTTCTCCTCCTTTAGAAATTTATACTATCATTCAATGATATTAAATTATAAGCTAATAACTATACAATTACATCAAATTAAATTCAATAAATGTTACAAAATATTTCTAACCCCTTTGCATTCTTCCTTGCACATATACATACACACTAGGACTTCTTTTTGCTCATACACTCTGGTTTGTGAGCTTCAGGCTCCTAAAAGTTATTCCCAAACATGAAAAAAAGCAAATGAATTTCTATATACTAAATTTTGTCCGCATACATTCAAAACATGTTAAATCAATTGTATTGAGAAACTCTCAAAAAGAAAATTTTCTATGATTTCCTCCTCTCCTAATTTTCATTATCCTTTCTTTGTATTCTTCATATTATAATCTTAATCTTATTTTGGATTCAATCAATTGCTTATTTTGTTATTTTTGTAATGTTTTAATTTTTTAAGTTATTCTACATATATGATGTGATAATTAATTTCATGATATATCTCAATTCATGAGACTACTTTGTCTAAGAATTCGAGTTTTATAATGGATATCTGTAGATATTGTTGATGCTTTTGTATTTTAAAATAAGCACGTTGATTGGTAGATCTAAAACATGCACGGATCATTGTTTCTGTCTTTTTTTTCATATGTAGAACTTTCAGGAAATATTGATCAATTTCTTACATTGAAATGACATGTACTTATTAAATTAGATGTTGATTTATTATTTTTTTCATGTGTTGTTGTTATGCAGGAAGCAAGTTTTTATTGAGGAGTAATATGAGGAGCTATGTAGGTAAAGTTTTGTTGTTGTTTTTTTCTTGATACTGAAATTTACATTTTGTTTCTAAGAAAAATGATTACACACGTCAAATTAGATGTTAATTTACTTATGACGATTATCAATGTTTTATGTCATTGTTGTTATGTAGGAAGCAGGTTTTATTGAGAAGTAACATGATGGATCTATGGAGGTAATATTTGTTGGCTTAATTTGTTTTTCTTAAGATTAGAATTTGCATTTTATTTTTAAAGAAAATAATCACACACGTCAAAATATATTTTTTTAATAATTTAATTTTTGTAAAGGAAAATAATCGCATACATAAAAATACATTTTTTGATTAATTTATATATATATATATATATATATATATATATATATATATATATATATATATAAGGTGATATGACACCTCTCTATAGCCTTTATTCTTATTTATCTTTTTTTTTCTTTTTGTATGATTTTTATCTCTCATTTTTCTTAATTATTTTTAATTAAAAAACCATCTATATAACTCAATTTTTTTCATCTTAATAACATCTAATCAATATTAGTAATATCCATAATTTTCAAAGCCTTCACGTTTATAACTTTATTTATTAAATAAATAATTCTATGACATCTTAAACTCATATATATTATTCCTATTTAAGTAAAAAAATTTGAGTCATATATATATATATATATATCTTAAATTTTCACAGCTTCACCCATTATTATTTGAAATTTAAGAAAAAAAATAACTTACATGAGGATTCGAAAAAAAAAAGTAAAAGACATATATATAAAATAGAATATGATTAATTGGAGGAAATGATTGACCAATTAATTATCAGTGATCAAGTATCATAGAAAAATTGATTGTACGTGAGGTGAAGAATGATTAATTAAAAAAATTAATTGCAACATTACGTACTTAGTCATTTCACAGTCTCTTTAAAGAAATAAATAAATGTAATAAAGGCAAATAATAAAGAAAGAGATTTTTAAAAAGATTTTAGAATAGTAAATGAGGAAAAAGTTCAAAATCATGAGAAAATGGATGATAATATGTTATGACTTTGAATACAATGAAAAATAAATTGTCTCTTGAAGTTCACAATGCAAATAATATACGAGTGCTTAGTATTGTAACTATTTCATTAGCCAAAATTTAATGAAACTATTTAGGATAATTTTAATTGACACATTGTAGCAATCTTTAGTCATTCACGTACAAGTCAATCCAAATGATTTAGTTATATCATTGTTTAAAAAAAATCAAAATAAGAAAATTAGCTAAACTTGAGTATCATCATCATCTTTTGTTAAAAGATAAATAAATTTCCACCATTCATTTAGTAATCTTCTAATAACCGAATTGAAAGAAAATAAATTCATTATATTTGTGCACAAATACAAAGTCTAAAACTTAACTTATTATTACATCGTCAAAAATATATCTCAATTGAGATTAATTATAAATATTTTTCAAACGTCAAAATCACATCAAGAACATATTCTATGTGAAGGGAATATATTTTCAAACTCTTAAATGTTATGGGGATAAAGTGAAATTGACTCTTCACTTACACATACTCGCTGTCTTTTATCTCTTTTTAAAATATATGTCAATAAAAAATAATTTTCATTTAATATCAATATCTAATGATTTAATAAATTATATACAAAAAATAGGTAGCATATGAATGTACCATTAAATTTTTATTTATTTTATTTCTAAATTATTTAAAATTATTAATATGATAAAAATCGCGCGAAGCGCGATCTATTTCTCTAGTTATGAAATAAAATCAAAACCAATTAGAAGCAAGACAAACAATATGAAAAAAGAATCAGCTTTTATCTCTATATATTATTAAACAGAAAGTAGAGAATGAAAAGGCACAAGAATTAGTTAAATAAAATTGAAATTGAAAATATATTATAAATGAGATGTCTTTCAACTGAAACTTGATTATTTCATTATTATTTTTTGAATGCATGTCTAATCTCTTAATGAGTAACAAATTTAGAATAATTTTAATATTGAAAAACGGTTCTTTTTTAGCAGCTTAATATAATTTAGTGCAGAGAATGAAGGGTAAAAGCTGAGAAAATCGCTTAAAAGATGATTTTAAAGGGTTGCATTATCTCTAGAGTTATGGTGTTGCATGAAAATAGGTGTCTTTTGTGGAACTACCATTTTTTAAAAAGTTTAATTATGTTAATTATGGAGAACAAATAAGTAAGAGGAGGTTACATATTATGTTAATTATGGAGAACACATAAGTAAGAGGAGGTTACATATCAGCCATTTTTTTACCCATATAAAATGAAGAAAAAATGAGAAAATTGTCAAAATTTTGATAAAAAGGATAAATAACAATACTCAAATATTGCAGTGCCATGTCACCGAATTGAAGATTTTCCTTTATTATTATATATTGATTTGACAAAAGCTACGGCCTCAATTCATGTGTCTAAATTAAAAATTTTGACAATTTTTGTAGGGGTTGCCTCTCATGCAACCTCCTGGTCTATTTTGTATTTCTTCTCACTCTTCCAAACCAAAAAAGCCTAGGTAATGGATATTCCTCCTAACCTTTTCCAATAGCCTCCCTTCACAGCTATTTTTATTAAATCAATAAATGCATCACATGTTTGACATGTGTTTATATGTGAATTCCTGCCACTTAATCATGATTAGCTAATATATATTTTAACTTGATTAAATGGTTTAATCATGATAAATTGTGTTTATATGTGAATTCCTGCCACTTAATCATGATTAGCTAATATATATTTTAACTTGATTAAATGGTTTAATCATGATAAATTGAATTAGTTTGATGTAACCAACAATCACAATATTCCATACCCCTAAGTACCACATCCAATTTGTTTGGTAAATTATAAGATTTCATACTCTCTAGTGGCAATTTGTTTGATAAATTAAACCAATAATCACCTCGCCTTCTTTCATTCTACTCAAAACAAAAATGGATATATGAATAGAGAGTCAACTAGCTCAAAAAATTTTGGGGGACTAAATTGTTGTCCAGTGGAAAACTTGAAAATCCTTCATTAGATACTTAGCTACCAGCGCACTTTCTTGTTTGGAAGAGGGTGCTATTGCACTAGTGAATTAATTAACGTATTACTTGTTCTATAGTCTTAGTAGATTTGAAAATGAGTTGTTAATATTCCCTCTGTTCACTTTTACTGTTATTATTTTGCTTCTTGAGGTCAAACTGTATAAACTTTGATCAATATTTTAAGATATATAATTTAATATTTAGACGGTCGAAAACTACACGAAAGATAGTATAAGTAACATTTCATCTTATATTAATATGATGAAAAAAATATATCTTAATTAACATGTTGGTCAAAGTTCATGCAGATTGACCTTGAGAAATAAAATAGTGACAAGTTAAAGTGAAAGAAAGAAGTATTAAAGATAAAACATGAAACAAATTATTTTTCTCTTAGTAGAATCTATGTATGGTCCAGCTTATTCGGAAAGTTTCAAATTTTGGGTGGAGAAAATGGTCTGTTACCCCCCCAACCTTTAGTCGAAATCCCAACTACACACTCAATCTTTTAATGTGACCTATTACCCCCCCCCCTAAACTTATTTTTATCGAATTTATTACCCCCAGTTGCTGACGTGTCACTGGATGTGACTACACGCGTCCATAGGCGAGTCAATTGACTTTTTTTCTCTTTAAAATAATTTTTTTTATTTCCACATCATTATTTTTAATAATTATTATTTTTTCTTAATAAATATTGGCTTCTTCTTCTATTCTTCTTCTTCAAAGGCTTCTTCTTCTCCTTCTTCTTCTTTTTCTTCTTCTTCTTCAATGCCTTCAATGGTGCAGCTTCAATGGTGAAATGCCGATGAACAGTGACGGCGTCGAAAAATTCAAAATTTCGTCAACTCTTTTTTTGATGAATTTTACGTAATTCGATTCAACATTTTGATTTAACACGTTGATTCAACATTCGATTCAGCTTCACGTAATCAATGGCATTCGACTTTTTTGATTCAACATTCTCACATAATTCGAGTTCTTAGATGCCATTGAAGAAGAAGAAGAAGAAATGTCATTAATGAGTTCTCACTTGAACTAAGAACTTCGATTCAAAAAACTTAAAAAAATTAAGAACTTGAATTCTTGAATGAGGAGATGAGGAAGATGATAAATTAATCTTGAATGCCATTGATTAGTTCTTGAATGCTATTGAAGAAGAAATGCCATTGAAGCCGAATTAACTTGAAAAAATTTAAGAACTTGAATTCTTGAATGAGGAGATAATGAAGATGATAAATTAATCTTGAATGCTATTGATGAGTTCTTGGATGCTATTGATGAAGAAATGCCATTGATGGGTTCTTGGATTCCAAGAAGAAGAAGAAGAAAGAAGAAGAAGAAAAAGAAGAAGAAGAAAAATAATAATTGCCATTGATGGGTTCTTGGGTGCCATTGAAGGAAGAAAAAAAGAAGGAAGAAAAAGAGGAAGAGGAAGAAAAGGAAGAGGAAGAGGAAGAGGAGGAGGAAGAGGAGGAGGAAGAAAAAGGGGAGAAAGAGGAGGAAGAAGAAGATTGAAGAAGAAGAAAGAAAAATAATAATTGCCATTGATGAGTTCTTGGGTGCCATTGAAAAAGAAGAAGAATTGGAGAAGAGGAAGAATTGAAGAAGAAGAAGAAATAAAGAAGAAGAATTGAAGAAGAAAGAAAAATAATAATTGGAAAATAATAATGTTAAATTATTATTTTTTTAGAGTAAAAAATAAAAAAATGATGTGGCATAACGTGGTGGCGCGTGCATCACACAATATTTGCAATGACTGGTTGTCAGTTTTGGGGGGGTTTAATAATTCCACTTTAAAATAGTTTAGGGAGATAATAATTCCACTTTAAAATAGTTCGGGGGGGTAATAGGTCACCTTTAAAGGTTGAGTGCATAGTTGGGATTTGAGGTAAAGGCTGGGGGGTAACAGACCATTTTCTCTTTTGGGTGTGTTCAGCGTGAAGGATTTTCCAATTTCTTCATTTGATTTGCCAAAATTTTTTGCAACACTTTGTTTTTAAAAAAAATAAGTTCCTTAAGTATGAAAATATGATTTGCCTAGTGAAAATAAAAAAAGTAAGTTCCGCAAGTAACATTCTACCCCTTCCCCCCTCCCCCCTCCCTTGTCCCCACTCCAAATAAAATCTATCTAAATTATATATAAATATCTTTAAAGTATACTTTTTGCTAATGTATCAAACACAAGAAATAAATAAGAAATCGACCACTTATTTTTTAAAAAATATTTTTAACAAAACATTTTCCTTCATACGAAACACACCCTTTAAGGTTTGGATATATAAAGGTAAAGTTTGATTTGAGGACTTACATTAAGGGCAAAGAAAGTTGAGTTTGATCCTATAGACCTATACTAAGTTTGTGAGGCAAAAATTATTTGTCTCACAAATTAATAATAATATTTATAGACAGTGGGTAAATCTATAGGACATATACGCACACATACTTCACAAGCAATGTATTTATCAAACTCAAAATGTAGTCGGCCTCGAAAACATTCCGATGAGATTAATTTTTCGTAGGATATTGAATAGTTATAGGTAAATAATTTGTGTTTGATAGAGTAATCATGAAATCTTGATCAAGGTATTTGGTGGATCGTATTGTTTGTTGACCATAATTTATAATTCAGTTATCATAAGGAGCATATTCGAATATCTATAAAAAAAAAAGATTTTATACTTGTTCATTTCTCTTATTTGAGACAAGTTGTGAATCTAGAATATTGTGGTATAACAAACACAGTAACGTAAATGGAATGAAGCTAGAGTGCATCTTTTGCCTTCGGTTAAAAAGTAGGATCTTTTGCCTTGCTTACAAGTTTGTTTCTCCTGCTACCTAAAACTATAATGTGGACTCAAATGATTCTTTCTCCTTTTAAGGCTTTATTAGTTCTTACTCAACACCTCACAGTTTTTAATTTTCTTGTCCAAATCAAGAACAAAGACATGGTTGAGATATATGTGTAGAAATATTCTTTATCATTGTAAATATTTTCTTTCTATTTTTGGAACCAATTACATTCCTAATTTATAGCAAGGAATTAGTCACCAATTACGTTCCCAATTTGTAGCAAGGAATTAGTCATTCGTTACCTTTTTAGTGTAGGTCTCCCATTGCTCTTCTTGTTATATATAGCTCTCCAGTTGTAATCTATTATAATATAGAATGATATATATTTATTGAAATTCTCTCGTCTCTATTTTTAAGTTGGTATCAGAGTCAATCTTGATCTAAATCATTGATCTGAAACACTGTTGCGAATAAATGGATGATAAATCTGAATCTTCAAAGAACAATCATGTTTCAGTTATAGTACAATCTGAAGGGGCGTTTAACGCTAGCATTTCTTTGACTGAATCAAATTATGATGTTTGGTCACAGGTAATAGAGATGCACATTGTTGAAAGAGAAAAGCTCTCTTATATACGTAGGAAACTAACACCACCCAAAGAATCTGAAGAAGGATACGAGAAGTGGTATACTGAAAACCAGAAAGTTAAGAGATGGTTGCTAATATCAATGACTCCTGATATTATGAAATGCTATGTCCAGTTGCCTATTGCTTATACAATTTGGACAGCGTTGGCGAAAGTGTTCTATGATGGAAATGATGATTGCAGATTTTTACATTGAATCAAAAGGCCTTTGGAGCTAAGCAGAATGGAAGGTCACTTTCAAAATATTATGGTGAACTCACTGAGATTTTTCAAGAACTTGATCATCAAGACAAAGTTTTCATGAAGGACCTTGATGATGTTGAAATATACAGGAAGTCCATTGAAAGATTGAAGGTGCACATATTTTTTGCTGGACTTGATGACCTCTTTGAACAATTCCGCAGAGATATTTTGTAAAAAGAGTCCATTCCCAGTCTTGAAGAATGTTATGCTTTGATCCGACGGAAGGCTAATCAAAAAATCACATTCCAAGGAGAATCTAAAACTATAGAAACTACAGCTATGATTGCCAAAAATAAACAAAGAGGTAATCGAAGCACTGATAAATCAGCATACAAATGTACACACTGTAATGAATCTGTACATACAAAAGAACGTTGCTATGAATTGGTGGGGTATCCAAATTGGCGGGATCATAAAAAATCTCAAAAGAGGAACATAAAGAAAGGTCAACCTACTGCTGCGGCTGTTGAAGCGAAAGCAACGAATGAAAGTGAGCAAATACATTCAGTGATGATAGCCGAGGCAGGTAATGGTGGTAAGTCCTTTTATACTTCTTCACCTATTAGTAATAACTCATGGATAATTGATTCTGGTGCCACCAATCATATGACATTTGATTCTAACCAAATTGATAAAATTAAACCCTCCTCACAAAATTTTGTTACAACTGCTAATGGTGATGAAGTTCCTATTGTTGGTGAAGGATCTTTAAAATTTACAGAATTTTTAAATTTAGATTTTGTTCTTATTGTTCCTTCCCTTGGATATAACTTCTTTTCTGTTTCTCAAATTACAATTGCCTTATCTTGCATTGTTATTTTTTGGCCTAATTTTTGTTTGTTTAAGGACATCCAAACAAAACAGATGATTGATTGTAGTACTAAGCACGGAAATTTATACTACCTGGATTTGAAAACAACAATTTCAGATAAATTACGTCAAGATCTTGCAGTGAATGGAAGTAATTCTGTTGGTAGTCAAAATAAAATCTGGTTACACCACCAAAGATTGGGACATGCTTCTTTTGGTACTTGAAGAAACTATTTCCTAGTTTGTTTAAGAAAATTGATATTTTCAGTATGCATTGTGGTGTATGTGAACTTGCAAAGAGTCATAGAACCTCTTTTTTATCAGTATTGAATAAAAGTCTATCTCTATTTATGATTATTCACTCCGATGTATGGGGACAATCTAAAATTCATGCATTAGGGGGGTCTCGTTGGTTTGTCACTTTTATAGATGATTGCAGTAGAATGACATGGTTGTGGTTAGTGAAATCTAAGAGTAAGGTGAATATCTTATTTCAAAGGTTTTGCAGAATAATCAAGACTCAATATAATGCACAAGTTTAGATCCTCCGTAGTGATAATGGTGGTGAGTATAAAAACTTAGAGATAAAAATTATTTGAACACACAAGAGATCTTGCATCAAACCACATGTATTGATACGCCCCAACAGAATAGCGTAGCAGAGCGAAAAAATCGGCATCTTCTTGAAGTGGTACATGCTCTATTAATCTAAGCTCATATGCCTTTTTCTTATTGGAGAGAAGCTTTATGTGCTGCAGTTTACTTAATTAATAGGACTCCCTCATGAGTTCTTGATTTTCAAACACCATTACACACTTTGTGCATGACTATTAGTTGTCCACCTATATCAAGTCTTCCTTTCCGAGTGTTTGGATGTGTTGTCTTTATATATATTCATAAGCAACAACATCATAAATTAGCTCCTCGAGCTTTGAGATGTGTGTTCCTTAGAAATGCTATACAACAAAAAGGATACAAATACTCCCATCCACCCACTAAACAGATGTTTGTTACAGTAGATGCAGTTTTTCATGAAGAAAAAATGCATTTTTCTCAGCTTGAATTTCAAGGGAAGAATTACCAGGAGGACATCATGACACTTGATTATGAACTTCAGGAATACTACAGGACTGATCCTATAAATGAACCTGAAAAATCTACTGCACAACCTGAAAAATTTGTTGAACAACAGTCTAAAGACATGACTAAAGACTTGACTACTACAGAATTGTCACATGAAGATATGGATAGAGAAGCAATTAGAGAAAATGATATCCCGAATGCACCACACCAATCGTCTATTTTCGATGCTTCTAACATGTAAGTTGAACCTATCCGACAACAAGTACCTGAATGCTCCACTAGAGGTATTCCTAAACCAACTTATGAACCTTCTCTTTCCAGTAAAGTTAAATGCCCCATGAATAACTATGTTTGAACTCATAATTTGTCAGAATCAAATAAGGCATATATAAATCAATTATCTTCTGTAGTTATTCCTAACAATTAACAGGAAGCGTTAGCAGATCCGAGGTGAAAAGCAGCAATAAATGAAGAAATGGAGTCACTAAAAAAATGGAACAGGGGAATTTGTTGATTGCCCACCAGGAAAGAAACCAGTGGAATGTTGTTGGGTATTCACTGTCAAATATCGAGTTGATGGTACAATTGAACACTTTAAAGCACGATTGGTTGCTAAAGGATATACTCAAACCTATGGAGTTGATTATAAAGAGACTTTTTCTCTTGATGCCAAAATCAACACAGTACGAGTATTGTTGTCATTAGCAGCTAATTTGGATTGGCCTCTACATTAGTTTGATTTGAAGAAT
>NC_061115.1:157848445-157876938 GCF_002878395.1 Capsicum annuum | reverse complement strand
TTTAATGTATATTTAGTTACAGGCGTGGGAGGAGATAGAATTTTTTTAATTCTTTTAATAATCTAATATCTTTAAATTGTGAATAAAACATAAAAATATATATGATTGTTTCTTTTTATGGATATTTAGTTACAGGTGTGGGAAGAGATGAATTTTTTGTTCTTTTAAAATATATAACTTGAGAAGGGTATGGTGGAGATGAGGTGGGTGGGGATTAGAACTTTTTTTTTTTCATATTTTATTGAGAAATAATGTGATAGTTGAATTTTTTTTTAAGATAATATAATTTAACATGCTCGATCGAACTATTTCAATATGAAATGATTAAAAATAATACTTTAATATTCTCCGCGCATCGCGCGGGTATGTATACTAGTTATTATTAATAATAATCTATATATATTATAAAGTAGAGGATGAAGCATCATAAGGAGCCAAGTGACAGCATAAAAATAAGCCACTTGGCAATTTTAAGATAAGATTAATAGAATATTGTAATAAAAAAATTTAATTAAAATCTAGGGATATTTGAATTTAATAATATTATATTTCTTTTAAAAAATAAATTTATTGGCTTAAAACTAGGAACCTAACATTGAAGATGAACCCTTACTATTCATAAATTAGTTCTTTTCAATATTATAAAACATATTAAAATATTATATAATAGATGATAATATTAATATTAATAATGATATTAACAATAATAATAGCAGTTGTAAAAGTAGTTATTTTAATTAGTAGTAGTAGCAGCTTTAATTTTTTTTTTTTTAAAAAACGTGGTTGTGGATCTTTGTTATAAGAAAAATATTTTGATTACCTTAAAAATAAAAACTCATGAATGAAGAATTCTTAATAAACTTTTAATTTTTCATAAATTTATTTCTTTTAAAATTTAAATATTATAAAAAAACATATGTGAAGAATTCTTAATAGACTTTTACTCTTTCATAAACTTATTTCTTTTAAAATAAAAATGTTATAGAAACCATATCCGAATATAATTTATTAAATATCAAATGAAAGATAAATATATAATAATAGTAGGAATATTATTATTAATAATAATATTATAATAATAGATTTAAAGGATTACATATGTTGAATTTGAAAATTAAGCTTTTAGAAGAAAGAAAATAATTTTTATTAGCTTAAATCTAGTAATCCATTATTGAAGAGTGCTAAATAAACTCTAACTACTTCATAAACTTATCATTTTCAAATGTTATTAAAATATATTCAAATATTAAATAGAAGATACAATAATAATAATAATTTAAAATAACATTAATAGTATTACATACGTATAGAGTAGCAACAATGGTAATAGTAACAATAATAATAATAATAATAATAATAATATCTGTTTGGAGTTATTTATATATTTAAATAATATATAATTAAAAAATTGAAATAAATAAATACATACATACATATATATATATATATATATATATATGATTTATTTAACAAAGAAAAAACAAAATAAGAAAAATGATAAAATGGGGGTGGGGGTGGGGGCATAGAGTTTTTGTGTAATAGGAAAGATGAGGACAAATATTTTTAAATATAAAGAATATTTGAATTAATTTCATTGATTTTAAAAATTACTCTCAATTCAAATATACTATTATAAGGAAAAAATTATATTGTATTTTTTAAAAAAATTAAAGATAAGAAAGAATAATAATCAAATTTTCAAACTATCTTCTGCTATGCGTAAAGTCAGGAGAATGTAAAAATAAATATTTTTATGCATTCAAAATTAGGTAAATAATAAGATAATTTCACAAAAAATATAAAATTATAAAATAAATTATTTGAACTTTTGTTCGAAAAACAACACATTTGACAAAAATAAGAATTTTTTTTTTTATTTTATCTATTTTTTTTTACTTTTATCTTTACTAGAAAAGGAAAAAGAAAAAAAAAAGACAAAAACACAAGAACAATATATTAAAAAAGGAAACATAGGTAGACTCCATATACACGATTTTGGACAAAAAAAAAAAAAAAAGATAAACTAGCTTTCCTTATTTTTAGCAATACACAATTTTTATCTCTTTTTTGACTTCATTAAGTTAGTTATTTGGTTGTGATTGTTCCTAAATAGTTATGTTTTTAATCTACTATTTAGTTATCCAACTTTAAATAATCATAAAATTTTCAAAACAAAATTATTAGGTCTTCTATTAATAGAATATTAAGCTTACATAACAATAGCACGTAATCTTACTTTCTAGCAATTAATACACAATTTTTTCTCTTCTTTTTATTTTATTGTTAAGATTTAAAATTTGTAATTATTTAATTAATATCCTAATCAATTTTTGAAAAGTTAATGATAACTTTTTTTTTTTGGCTAAGCACGTTTTGCCTCTTTTTGCCTATCACAATTGAATTACCACAAGGCTAGAAGATAGTTATGAATACAATATTATTATATATATAATCACTTTTTAACAATTTATATTCACATTCTATCTATTAGGATAATTACAATTTTATTTTAATTTGAATTTAAGTTTGTCCAGAAGTTAAATCATTTCTATTTTAAAATTTCAAATTGAGCATGTTATCAATATAAAGTCATTAACATTATCATTCCACACAAATCTTTTCATTGCTATTCGTATCTTTTATTTCTAATTGAGTAGGCATATTGTAGGTAGGTAGTTAACTCTTATCTCTTAGATATACACATTTATTTATTTGCAACTTTTGAATTTGTTAATCTACAATGTTATATATATATATATAGTCATAGAGTATTTCTACCGAGGATAAAGAGATTATAGGTGATGTTTATCAAATTTCTCTAAATAGCTATCAAGGTATGTTGTTCATGCTTAATTTAGTTTTAATTTTTATTTTTATTATTATTATTTTTTATTAATAATAATGTTGGGTATGTTGTTGTTGTTGTTGTGATTAATATTATACTTATCGTAAATCATAGGCGTATCTATCATGGATAAAAATATTATAGGTAATGCTCATCCTCAGATTTTTGTGAATAAATAAAAAGGTTGTTTTTTTCATGCTTAATTTCTTTTTTTAGTTATTTTATTATTATTATTATTATTATTATTATTATTATTATTATTATTTATGATTAACAACATATTTATATTTTATCACATATGTATCTAACGAAGGTGAAGTCTCCACAAATATGATGTATGCAACTAATTCAAAATAGGAAATAAATATTTGAGAAATCCAAAACTACATTGAGACTCGAAATGTATAGAGGTGATTTAACAGATTATTTGTGTAAAGAATGAATGTAAAAAATATCACATCTATTTTCTTCTAGGAGCTTATAAAATAATTTTGAAAGCATTTAGATAATGTTGATCTATTTTATTTTATTTTTTGCATGGTTTTACTTGCAGATTTTTATTTATGAATAATTTTTTGTTATTGATTTTACGCATTCCTTCTTAAATAATTTCATGTAATATTGAATTCTTTTAATCATAAGGACAAGGTTAATAAATTTTTAATTTGAATTAAAAAATTAAAATTAAATATGAGATAAAATTATCTTCAATTGAGGTGAAAGCGTTTAGCTTAAATAAGTGTTGAGTTTGGATTTTAAATAATAAATATTCCTAACAAATTAAATTAGCCTATATTGGAGTCTTCTTCTACTCTATATTTCTTTTGATAAAATCTTACTTTATATTTCATTTTTTCATTTCTATTACACATAATACAACTTATAATTCTAATTATACGTGATATAAAACTTATTAATTATAAAATATGAATATATAAAACAACCAACCAATATTTCTATTATAATAGTAAGGGATCATAATTTAAAATAAATACTCAAATAATATCTATATTTACATTTTAAAGAACATATTGATTAATTTTAATATTTTATAAATTTATTAATTTTAAATAACAAAGGAAAAATATAAAAATGCAAAGATAATGAAGAATAAAAAAACTGGTCTCCTTTTATTCATTTTTGTCAATATATGAATATTTTTTATTTCAAATATCTATTTCAATTTGAAGAAACAAGTTATATATTACATTTAAAAAAACAAGAATAAGAAAGAACAATAAATTGATCTTCTTTTAACAAATTGATATGATATTTAAATTCAAATTTGAAGTTAAATGAAATTTGAGTTGGAATAAAATTCTAACTTCTTGAGTAGTTCCTTAGTATAGACAAAGAAATGTTAAAAAAAAAAAAAGATAAACCACAAACTTTAGGAAAATGGGATGTTGGGGTTTTTAAACTAATTTTTAAAAAGTAATTAGATAATACACACATTGCTATCCATAAATTAAAAATTCAAAAGATATAGAATAAAAGTTCAAAAAGTCATAAGTAAACAAAATAGAAATACTTATTTTATATTGATAAAAATCGTAAATTTTTTGAAATATGTATTGATATTATTGTTCTTTTTTCAATGTTATTTTATTTCGTTGCTTCTCTGTATTTAATAATTATATGCAATTCATGTATGTCTGATTTCTGTATTTAATATCACATTCATATATTTACTTTTCTAGGAGGATTATAAAACAAATTTATAGACATTTTGTTATTTTAATATATTTATTCTCTTTTAATTTTACTTGAAAATTTACATTTATAATTTTTTAGTGATATACACGTAACACCAAAAAGTAATTTAATTCAAAACCAAATTACAAACAAGTAAAGTAATTAAATATAATAGAAAAAAGATGCACATTAAGGATTTGAGGGGTGGGGGGATTTAAACTATTTTTTAGAATATAATGAAGCAATTAGACAATATCATATATATGTTACTATTTATCAACTCATAGTAGAATAAAATTTTACATTATTTTTAATAACCAGAAATTTTTAGATTGTAAAAAATAAAACAAAGAAAATGTAACGACCTAAAAATTTGTGGATGATGTAACGACCTGAAAATTTGATGAAATATGTGAAATTTATGATTTTGTATCATTTGACTATTCTACCCCTCTCTGTAGTTGCATTATAGTATTTCTGGGGTACGGGAGTGATTGACATAATTTTTTTATGCATTTTGGTATCATTTATGCAATATTGTGGTTTTTTATGGCTTTAAGAGTCTTATTTTGGATTTATGTGGATATCTTTTGATCCATACGATGGATGGCCGAACGGACTGCGCCAGCAACTCCAGAATATCGATTTTAGGCTAGGTAGACCTTGGATTTGGGTCCTGGTGCACCCGAGCTTATTTCGATCTATTGGTTGGAAAGTTGAAAAAATTAAAAAGTTGGGTGTGGGATCCACTTTTGATCGAAACAACCTCGTATGGAAAATCCGACATCTCCATAGATCCGGAATATCGATTTTAGTGTGTTAGCATATTTGGTATAATTTTACAGCTTTTAAATCTCATTTCGACCCTCGATTTGGAAAGTTGTGATTTCGAGTTTCAGGGATCAATTTTGTGAAAAACGATATTTTCTGGAAAATTTGATATCGTCATCGCATCCGAAATGTCAAATTTAGTATGGTTGCATAGTTCGTTTGCTTAAATCGGACTCTGAACTAATTCCGAGCACCCCGTTAAAGTCCGGATTGAATTAGAAAAAAAAACAGCTTTTTTCTGTTACAGTAGTGCAGAAAAATCTACACTATAAATAACCTTTTTTTGACCTATTTTGCTCATTTTTCATCTTGCCTCTTGAGAGTTAAACCCTAAATATTTTGGGATCTTAAAAGTGAAGTTGTGAGTGCTTGGGAAGCTAAATTAACGCCTATTTCTTGATTTTAATTACGGATTTAAGGTAAGATAAATTTTTCAAAACCCCCCAAAAATCTTAGGGCATGATTTTAAATCCAAATTTCATCCCCTTTCACTTGAATAATATTTTTATCATATAATTACTAGTTTTTCATCATTTAACCTTCAAAACAACTCCGATTCTTGATTTTAATCCGGATTTCAAGGATTTTACCCGGTAAAGCTCAAAAATATTTTTTCTTCGATTTGAACCTCGTTTTTTACTTGATTTAACTTGGATTTTCAGATGTAGGTTCCTAAAAATATGTGGAACATGTTTTTGAAGTAAAGTTCCGATTTTGCCCTTCTTTTTCGAAAACCCATTTTGGGGGTTCGTTTTAACCCCGAACCAAAAGTAGTCAATATGGGTGTCGTTGGTTTTATTTTGACGCATAGATTTCATATTTGATGTTTTTAGTAGAGTTCGGATTTTTTCGTGAAAAGTAAGGTTGTGGGTTCAAGTGTAGCGGACCGATTTCGGCTTTCGAGGTAGGTTATGGCTTAACTCTTCAGACTGGGCTGGGTAGTAAATGATGGTACAAAATGCATATTAAGGGTGGGAACTAATCATGAAAAATGGCTATCTACGTGTTGTGCCCGTGTGGGTGCCTATATGTGATGTAATTGTCAAAATTAAAATATTCTGTGATATGTTTGACAGTGTGGGGTCCTATGTGACATTGATAGCCTTGAATACATGTGAGTAATTGCATTGTATTGTTTAATATGGTACCATGGGTGTATTGTGATTATATTCATATACTGGCAGATGAGACATGTGGAAATTCATGGATGAAATGGAAATAACGAGTGAATATTGACTCATGTGGTTGTGGAAATGTATCACTGTGGTTGGTTGTGGAAATATATCACGTGGTTGGTTATGGAAATACTTATTATGATTGGTTGTGAGAATTACATCTTCATATCATACTCATTTATGAAACATTGGTACCACCGTGGCAACATCTGAGAAACACTGACAACACCTTTTTAAAAATATTGTAAGACCTTATAAAACCCTTTCCGAGGGATGTGCTGGAAAGGAGATATGAGATATGTGGATTGTATATGGGTTGACGAACCCCCCATGGGTCCTATGTCGGGAAGCTTTGGCTCCGTAGGTGTATACGGGGATTGTGCAACAATCTTGAAGGTTGTGCGACAACCTCGTGCATCATCATCATCATCATTATCATATACATTGCACTTACTTTATTGTGTTTGTGTTGTATTGCCTTATTGACTTGTCATCTATGTATTTGTCTTACCTTTCTTTACTTGTATTTAATGATCTTGTATCTACATATTCTCTCTTGCTCTATTTTATATGTGACATAATCTATACTTGTGCTCTATATCTTGATGTGCTTTTGCAATATATGTGAGATATATTTGAACTGTTAGTACAAGCGGTGTGAGCTACCATTGTGGGACATTTTCTGATTTCAGGTGACGTGCCCTTAGTGTATATTTTGTATGCCTTATTTACTACTTTGCTTAGTCGGCCTATGATACCTACTGAGTATAAGTGGACCGTACTCATGCCTACTGCGCCCTTTCGGTGCAGGTCCTAGCTCGAGTGCGCCACAACTTACTTGATTTGGGTGGTTGTTGGAGCTTCCAAGGTAGCGGTTGGACATTCATGTGTCCGAATTTTACCTCTATCTTTCTATACTAGTTATGTCTTTATTAGTGTTTGGAGACAGTTATTATTCCTTTGTGGTTATTTTTTCGATGTATTTGACTCTTGGGTTGTATTATTAGTTCTTACACTATTGACACCTGGTTTTTGGCATGATTGGTATTTTGGATAAGTTCTTTCTGCATTGTTATGATTAATTATATGGTTTGGCTTCATTCTAGAAGCCTTACCTTGGGTATTTCTGTCTTTTTCTCTATTCATATCATTTTAGATGATAGGCTTACTTGTCAAGGTACGCCGCGACAAGTGTCATCATGATCCTTATTTTTGGGTCGTGATAAATTGGTATCAAAGCAACCAGGTTTCATTGATCTCGACGGTGTAAGAACGGGATGTCTAATAGAGTCTCGCGGATCGGTTCATAGACATCTGTATCTATCTTCGAGAGGCTATAGGATGTCTTTAGAAAAATTCCCTCGTTTCATTCTTTATCGTGCAAAATTCTTTCATACTTTGTATTCTGAGTTGTGTTTCACTCTTTCTAAGAGAATGAAGTTGCTTATACCTCTTATCAATTGAGAGATGCAGCGAGAGATTATTGGATATCATTTGTTGGTTGTAGGCTTGTTAATGCTCCTGAATTGTCATGGGATCAGTTTGTTGATGCCTTTCTGGAGAGATTTGTGCCTTTTTATTTGAGAGATCGTATGTAGGATGCGTTTGATCATATGGAGCAGGGCTCCATGATAGTTTTTAAGTATAAGGCCTGCTTCCACGCCCTGTCCAAATATAAGCTTGAGAAGATTCAAAGTTTGTGAAAGGTTTGGTTGTCTCCCTTCAATTGGCTACATCTCAAATGGTTGTGTTTGGGGGTTCTTTTCAGAGTATTGTGGATCATGTTAAGGTGACAGAGGGTATTATTAGTGCATCTCAGGGAGGCGCCAAGAGGGTGCATCGTTTTGGTGAGTTTAGGAATCAGACCTCTTGAGGTAAAAATTTTAGAGGTTCTTGTGGATACCATGGTAGGCCAGTGCAGGTGATTTTATAGAGTGCAGGTGATCTTATAGAGTTTAGCTGGTGGATCTTCTTGTTCAGCTATTTAGGATGATTGTTCGAGCTCAGTTTTATTTTCTCTTGTTGAGATTGGTCGTAGAGATTGCTATGTGTGTGATGAGATTGGCCATGTGGCCAAGGACTATTCTTGCCATATGTTAGAGCTATTCCTATTTCAACTGTGAAAGGTAGGTGTTCTACCAAAGGTGCAAAAAGTAGAGATGGTAGAGCCCGTGTTGGTGGTTGTAGAGCTACTCAGCCAGTTTGTAGTCATGGGCTGTGTTATGCTATACCATCCATACTTGGGGCAGAGGCTTCTGATGTTGTGATTACAGGTAACTTCCTCATTTGTTTCAAACCTGTATTTGTATTGTTTGATCCTGAATTGACTTTCTCCTATATCTGTGTATTTTGCTTTGGGTTTTGATTCTATTAGTGAGCCTTCTGCCATGCCTATTTGTGTATTTACCCTGGTAGGTGAATTTTTTGTGGTGGATCAAACGTGCTGATCTTGTGTTGTGAATTTTGCCGGGCGTGAGACTTGATAGTCTTGCTTGTGTTAGATATGATTGATTTTGGTGTTATTTTGGGTATGGATTGGTTGGCTCTTTATCATATTTTCTTAGATTGTTTTGCTAAGACTGTGACTTTAGCTTTAGCGGGTGTGCCAAGAATGGCTTGGGAGGGTACACTCTATTCGGGTCCTAAAAGGATTATATCTTATGTTCAGGCTCGTAAATTGGTTGAAAAGGGATATTTATCTTAGTTGGCTTATATTCATGACACCATTGTTGTTTTGCCTCCTTCCTGGGATTCTGTTCGTGTTGTCCGTGAGTTTATGGAGGTGTTCCCTACGGACTTACCTAGTATGCCTTCGGATCGAGATATTGATTTTATTATTGATGTTGAGTCGGGCACCAAGCCCATTTCTATTCCTCCTCATAGGATGACCCCAGCAGAGTTGAAGGAACTGAAGGATCAGTTGTAGGTGTTGTTGGATAAGGGATTTATTTGACCTAGTGTTTCACCTTGGGGTGCGTCTGTCTTGTTTGTAAAGAAAGATTTAAAGTTTAAATATTATAAAATATATTTAAATATAATTTAATTATATATTAGGGAAAGATAAAAAATTATTAAAATAATAATAATAGTTAATAGTAATGGTAGAAGCAATAGTAGCAGTAGTATGTACGTATAGGATAATAATAATAATAATAATAATAATAATAATAATAATAATAATAATAATAATAATAACAAAAATATAGTAGTACATACATAGTAGTAGGTGGTGGTAAGATAATAAAAAAATAAAATATAAAAGTTGTGGTACATAATAATAATATTAATGGTAGTACTTTATATGTAATAGTAGTCACATCACAGTAATGAACTTTTACTATTTTTCATAAACTTATATTTTCAAATGTACCAATAATAATAATAATAATAATAATAAAAAAAAAGTAATAGCAGTAGTTAAAGATTACTTACAACAAATAAGCTACTTAAATGAGGCATTGAGCTAGAGAACAAGTTATCATCGCTATATCAACTAGAAAACGAGTCAAAGGCTCACTTAATTTTTAGTTTTGTTTTAAAAGTATTAATAAAATAGGAAATAAGAAAATAGTCAAACGGAAAAAAAGAAGATAAATGAGAGAAAGAGAAAAAATAAAATAAAATAGCGAGGATAAGGATGAGTAACAAACTGATCATCTTTTATTTATTATTGTTAACTATAAAAAATATTTGAATAAAACTTATTGATTTCAAATATTTTTTCCAATTTAAACATATAGATTAATAAAAATATATACATTGTATTTAAAATCAAGGGTAAGGAAGAGTATAAAAGATCTTTTTTGAAATAAAAAAATATGATTTGATATTTGAATTCGAATTTAAATAATTGAGTTGAAATGAAATTCTAACTTATTAACTTCTCTTATATATACTTCTATAATAATATACAATGTTATTTACTGCATTCTTTATACTGGTTGTATTATTTACTACATTCCTTATACTTTTCATTCTCTAGAAATTGTTTTTTATTTTAATATGTGGTTCATTAGCTTTTTTACATGCAAATGAATGATGGTTGTATTACAGGTTAAATATATTCCCCTAGAATCAGACCTTAAATTCACATAAGTAATAATTTTTCATCATATGTTTAGTTGTTTGATTTTTCACAAAATAAATATATTATGTATCTAATGATAGGTAGAAAATTATTTTTTATTGAAAATTTTAGTCAAAAGCATTTAGCATATAAATGCATATTGTTAGTTCGTGACAACATTTAGCTATTCATACTCCCCTTGCTAAAAAACATGAGCTCTATGAACCTGAATGATCTCCTATCGACCTGTCTGAATTCAGGAGCATAGTAATAACACGTGTGAAATACTGCAGTAACTAATATTTTACTATTGTTGTACCACTACTCATATTATACGTTAGATTAGAAAAATGTTTGTTCTGTAATTTTAGGCATTAGTTGCTGGTAATCTACTACATTATAGGAGTTAGTTTAGGTATATTGGTTTAGTTCATGTATGTAAACTCCATTGGAGGCTCATCAAATAACATTTACTTATTTCATCCTACTTTCTCTGCATTTATATGGTATCAACGCCACAAATAGTCTAAAAATTGTCTTCAAATTGTTAGTTCGTGACCGTTGTTTTTCTTTAAGGTAAGCTTTTTAAATTTTATTTATGCACAAAATTTTATTTGAAAAATTCAACTGAACTATGATATTTTGAGGTCGAACTTTGTCAGGTATAAAGGATAAAAGGATTCGGTAATGAAGAAAAATATATTTTTCTATTCTGTCATGTTGATTTGATTAAGATTTTTTAAAAATATTTTATTATCAACGATTATGGATCGGAGCAAACTACGTGCAAAATTAGTAATTCATTTTTATTATCAATTGTTATTTTATTATAGAATAACAATTATTTAATGGTTAATATTTTATCTTTATTATCTTTTAAAATTATCAATAAAATATGATAAATAATAATTTCACTTTTTTCATATCAAAATATTTAAGATAATTGCATCTGTAATTATATATTAATAATTAATTACAATTTTACTATGAACAATTATTTTTAATATTTTATAATCAATTTAAAATATTTTAATATGATACAATAAGAATTTTTCAATTTTCAATTTTATTATTTTAAATGAATAAGTTAGTATTTTTTTTAATGATATTTTCATAAATAAGTATTCCGCGCATCGCACGGGTACCTATACTAGTTTAAAGTAAAAGAAATGTTTTTTTTAATGTAAATAAAGGCCTCAAAATTGCTCTCTCAATTCCTAAATTCCTGTCACATTTTTTGTTCACCCTTGATAGAAACATTAATTATTTCACTGTTCATTTTTATTTGTCTACTGATTTATTGACATATGAATTAAGAAATAATAAATGATAGAGATAATTTTATAATATTATTTTTTTAATATAGTAATAATGAATCTTATTTAATACTAAAGGTAAAATGGATAGAAATAGGTAAATTATCAGTACTTTTATAAACTGAACAAGTATTATTGGACACTCCCAAATAGAACAGTGAATAAGTAAAGAAGGATAGAGAGAGTAAAAGATAATTTGACTAAATTAACCTTATTAATTAGTAAACCTCTGTTTAATACTTATCTCTTTTGTACTATGTTAATATATATATATATATAAAGAAAAATAGTTTATCCTAAAATTAAAATAAATATCATCTTGAGAACTACCTATTTGAATTCTTACAATAAAATGTTATTTTGTTGATTATTTAAATATTTAATATTATTTCATATTTCATATCCATATCTATATATATAATAAAGCAAAGAAGTTAGCCTAAACTTAAGCCAAGTGGCATATTGAGAACTAGCCACTTGGTATTTTGGCAACAAGAATCCATTTTGTTAGCAACAAAATTTATTTTGGTGATTATTTTGGTGAATAACCAATTAGTAATCAAGCAACTTATACGAAAAATATTACTATGACCAAAAAGTCATTCAAAATAAAAAATATTGCAATAGAGATGTCATTCTTTAAAATACGTGAATAATTAATTTAAACGACATAAATAATAATATTATAAAAAGTAAATATTTATAATTTTACTACAATTGAGTAAATCAAGAAAATATACAAAAAATTAATTAGTAAATAGTAATCATGTAACTTATATGAATAAGATTATAATAATCAAAAAGTCATTTCAAAATTAAAAAAAAAATATTATGAAAAAAATGTTGTCCCTCAAAAAATATACACAGTTAATTTAAATAATAATATTATTTAAAAATATTTATGATTTCACTACAATTTAGCAAATCAAGAAAGTATTGCAAAAAAATCTATTAGAGAATAACTAATTAATAATCAAGTAACTTATATGAAAAAGATTATTATGACAAATGTAGTCCTTCCAAAATTAAAAATATTATGAAAAAGATGTCATCACTCAAAATGTGTATATAATTAATTTAAATAACAATATTATATAGAAAAAAACATTTAAGATTTGATTACAATCTTTCTATATATATAATAAAGCAAAGAAGTTAGCCTAAAATTAAGCCAAGTGGCATATTGAGAACTAGTCACTTGGTATTTTGGCAACAAGAATTCATTTTGTTAGCAACAAAATTTATTTTGGTGAATAACCAATTAGTAATCAAGAAACTTATACGAAAAATATTACTATGACCAAAAAGTAATTCAAATAAAAATATTGCAATAGAGATGTCATTCCTTATAAATAATACTATTATAAAAGGTAAATATTTATAATTTTACTACAATTGAGTAAATCAAAAAAGTATTACAAAAAATTAATTAGTAAATAGTAATCATGTAACTTATATGAATAAGATTATAATAATCAAAAAGTCATTTCAAAATAAAAAAAATATTATGAAAAAAATGTTGTCCCTCAATAAATAGACACAGTTAATTTAAATAATAATATTATTTAACAAACATTTATGATTTCACTACAATTTAGTAAATCAAGAAAGTATTGCAAAAAAATCTATTAGAGAATAACTAATTAATAATCAAATAACTTATATGGAAAAGATTATTATGATAAATGAGTCCTTCCAAAATTAAAAATATTACGAAAAAGATGTCATCACTCAAAATGTGTATATAATTAGTTTAAATAAAAATATTATATAAAAAAGAACATTTAAGATTTGATTACAATTGACTAAATTAGGAAAGTATCAAGAAATATCAATTAAGAGAATAACCAATTAGTAATCAAACAACTTATATTAAAAAAAAATATATCAACCAAAGAGTTCTTCCAAAATTAAAAATATTATGAAAAAGATGTGATCACTCAAATGGTAACTTTGGACTACAAAATGGAAGAAGTTTATTTCAATATATTTCAAGTAATTTTATTTTAAAAAAATATGCATTCATATTTATTGGAAGAATTCATTCGATATATTTTAAGTAATCTATATTTAAAACAATATGCATTCATATTTAATGAAAGTATTTTCATAATTAAGAATAACTATCAATGAGTAATTACACTATTATTCTATATTAGAAAATGAATTAATGATAGTCTTCAATTTAAGAAAATAAATAAATATTGAATTTTTTAAAAATGATTACTACTACACAGAAAATATTGCATAATGTTTATCGAAAATAACTACTAAAATTACATAGTCCTAATTAATATTCGAAGTTAAATAAAATTTTGCCTTACAAAGTTATTCCTTAATTGACCAATCATATAACCTTTTATATATCTGTAAGAATAATTTCGGATTTTAAAATAATCAAATTTGAAAAAGATACTTTGATGAACAAAAATTAATTAAAAAAGATTAAATTATCTTTTATAAAAATTTAAATGTGCAGATCAATAAAATGAATTAGGAATAAATATTTATTAATAATAAAAAAATCAATAAAAATTATAATAATTTTTATATGATGAAATGTAGGTGTGAATTACTAATAAATTAGAATATATGCAATTGAAGTATTACCATAAAATGAATATTTATATTACAAAAAGTATTTATGGTTTCATTCAATATAAGTTAATTAAGGAAGCATGATGATTGAGAAATATAAATAGAAAATTAAAATCAATTAACAATTATATACATATATATGGAAAAGAATATTGTACCACCTGCAATTAATCTAAAAGTTATAATGCCATAACAATAAAATCAATTAGTAAATACTAATCATATAACTTATATGAATAAGATTATAATAATCAAAAAGTCATTTCAAAATAAAAATAAAAAATATTATGAAAAAGATTTTATCCGTCAAAAAATATACACAATTAATTTAAATAATAATATTATATAAAAACATTTATTATTTCACTACAATTTAGTAAATCAAGAAAGTACAACAAAAAATCAATTGGAGAATAACTAATTAATAATCAAGTAACTTATATGAAAAAGACTATTATGACAAACGAGTCCTTTCAAAATTAAAAATATTATGAAAATGATGTCATCAATCAAAATATGTATATAATTAATTTAAATGACAATATAATATAAAAAAAACCTTTATGATTTGATTACAATTGACTAAATCAAGAAAGTATCAAGAAATATCAACTAAGTGAATAACCAATTAGTAATCAAACGACTTATATGGAAAAAATATAATAACCAAAGAGTTATTCCAAAATTAAAATATTATGAAAAAGATGTAATCACTCAAATGGTAACGTTGGACTACAAAATGGAAGAAGTTTATTTCAATATATTTCAAGTAATTTTATATAAAAGATATGCATTCATATTTATTGGAAGAATTTTCATTCGATATATTTTAAGTAATCTATATTTAAAACAATATGCATTCATATTTAATGAAAGGATTTTCATAATTAAGAATAACTATCAATGAATAATTACACTATCGTTCTATATTAGGAAATGAATAAATGATAGTATTGAATTTAAAAGGAGGGTAGATTGAAAATAAATAAATATTAAATTTTTTTAAAATGAATATTACTACACATAAAAGATTGCATAATGTTTATCGAAAATAACTACTAAAATTACATAGTCCTAGTTAATATTCGAAGCCAAATAAAATTTTGCCTTACAAAGTTATTCCTTAATTGACCAATCATATAACCTTTTATATATTGGTAAAAATAATTTCGAATTTTAAAATAATCAAATTTAAAAAAGATACTTCGTTTACAGTGCATGTGAGTAGTGTTTATGCGCCGCAGGCGGGCTTGGATGAGGAGGTGAGAGCGAGATTTTGGGAGGCTTTAGACGAGGTGGTGAGAAGCGTGCCTAACTCGGAGAAGATTGTCATAGCAGGGGACTTCAATGGGTATATTGGGGTTTTACCGGGAGTCTATGACCATGTGCATGGAGGTTTTGGTTTCGGTGATAGAAATGGTAAGGGAGCTGCTCTCTTGGAGTTTGTGAGAACCTTTGGGCTGGTGGTAGTGAACTCGAGCTTTCCGAAGAAGGAGGACCACCTAATTACCTTACGAAGCGCGATAGCCAAGACTCAGATTGACTTTATGTTGCTTAGGAAGGGAGGTAGGGCTTTTTATAAGGACTGTAAAGTCATCCTGAGTGAGTATCTTTCAACCCAGAATAGGTTTCTGGTGATGGACTTGATAATCAAGAAGAGCTAGAAGAGAAAGGTCGGGGAGGGTCGACCTAGAATTAAGTGGGAAGGCTTAACTCTAGTTAGTGCACTGGAGATAGGGGAGAAGGTGGCGGGAATGAGGGTGTAGGAGTGCAGGGGGGACATGGATGTTATGTGGGATAGGGCTGCCAGCTGTATCACAGACACTGCACGAGAAGTGTTGGGTGTTTCGATGGGTCAGGTAGGATGGCATAAGAGGGACTGGTGGTGGAATGAGGAAGTTAAAAAGAAAGTGGAGATTAAGAAGGGCTGGTGGTGGAATGAAGAAGTTAAAAAGAAAGTGGAGATTAAGAAGGGACGTATGTTAAGTTGATTGAAAGTAATGATGAAGAGGAGAAGCTGGTGAATAGGGAGGTGTAAAAAGTAGCAAGGAAGGAGGCTAAGTTAGCAGTTACGGCTGCTAAGACAGAAGCGTTTAAGAACCTGTATGCGGGGTTGGAGGAGAAAAGTGGGGAAAAAAGATTGTATAGGCTGGATAAAGCTAGGGAGCGGAAGGGTCGTGATCTCAATCAAGTGAAGTGCATTAAGGGGGAGGATGGTAGAGTTTTGGTGGAGGATGTTCACATTAAGAAGAGATGGCAAAAGTATTTTCATGGCTTATTGAATGAGGAGGGGGACAGAAGCATTGAGTTAGGGAAGTTGGAGCACTCGGAGAAAAATTAGGATTTCAGTTACTGTAGACGTTTTAAGGTTGAAGAGGTCAGAGAGGCTATTTGTAGGATGCGGAGGGGTGGGGCGACGGGGCCTAACAAAATTTTGGTGAATTTTTGAAGTATACTGGTAGAGCAGGTTTAAGGTGGTTGACTAATTTGTATAACGACATTTTCAAGATTACGAAAATGCCTGAGGCTTGGAGATGGAGTATGATGATTTCGTTATATAAAAACAAGGGTGACATTTATAGTTACAACAATTATAAGGGTATTAAGTTGTTGAGTCACACTATAAAGATTTGGGAGAGGGTGGTTGTAACGACCTAAAATTTTAATGAAATATGTGAAATTTGTGATTTTGTGTGATTTGACTATTTTACCCCTCTCCGTAGTTGCATTATGATATTTTTGGGGTGTGGGAGTGATTGACATGATTTTTGATGCACTTTGGTATCATTTATGCAATATTGTGGTTTTTGATGACTTCGAGAGACTTATTTTGGACTTATGTAAATATCTTTTGATTCGTACGATGGATGTCCGAATGGATTGCGCCAGCAGCTCCGAAATATCAACTTTAAGTTGGGTAGACCTTTGGTTCAGGTTCGGGTACACTCGAGCTCATTTCGATCTATTAGTCGGAAAATTGAAAAATTGAAACGACTCAGATGGAAAATTTGACTTCGCCAACAGATCCAGAATGTCGATTTTAGGGTGTTAGCATATTTGGTATGATTTTACGACTTTTAAATCTCATTTCGACCCTTGATATGAAAAATTATAATTTCAGGTTTCGGGGGTCAATTTTATGAAAACGATATTTTTTAAAAAATTTGATATCGCCATCGCGTCCGAAACTTTGTATTTAGTATGTTTGCATAGTTCGTTTGTGTATATCGGACTACGAACGAATTCCCGGGCAACCCGTCAAAATTCATTTCGACTTAAGAAAAAAAATCAGCAGTTATTGCAAAAAACTGCAATATAAATAGCTTTTTCCACCTATTTTTGACCCATTTTGCACATTTTCATCTTGCCTCTTGGGAGTTAAACCCTAAAATATTGTGGGAGCTTAAAAACAAAGTTTGTAAAAGCTAGATTAACACATTTTTCTTGATTTTATTATGGATTAAAGGTAAGAATTCACTCTTTTATTAGTAATTTCTTGATTAATTTCTCAAAACCCCAAAAATCCCAGGGCATGATTTTAAATCTAAATTTCACTCCTTTCACTCTAATAATATTTTTATCTTATAATTACTAGTTTTTCATCAATTTAACCTTCAAAACAACTCCGATTCTTGATTTTAACTCAGATTTTCAAGATTTTACCCGGTAAAGCTCAAAAATATTTTTTTTTGATTTGAACCCTATTTTTTACTCAATTTAACTTGGATTTTCAGTTGTAGGTTCCTAAAATTATGGAGAACATGTTTTTAAAGTAAAGTTTTGATTTTGTCCTTCAAAAGTAGTCAATACGAGTGTCGTTGATTTTGTTTTACGCGTAGGTTTCATATTTGATGATTTAGTAGAGTTCGAAATCATTCGTAAAAAGTAAGATCACGGGTTCAAGTGTAGCAGATCGATTTTAGCTTTCGAGGTAGGTTATGGCTTAACTCTTTCAGACTGGGCTGGGTAGTAAATAATGATACAAAATGCATGTTAAGGGTGGGAACTAATCATGAAAAAATGTCTATCTATGCATTGTGCCCTTGTAGGGGCTTATATGTGATGTAATTGTCGAAATTGAGATATTATGCGATATGTAAGATCGTGTGGGGTCCTATGTGATATTGATAGCCTTGAATACATATGAATAATTGTATTGTGTTGTTAAAATGCTAATGTGGTACCATTGGTGTATTGTAATTATATTCATACTTTATTAGCAAATGAGACATGTAAAAATTCATGAATGATACAAAAATAATAAGCGGATATTGACGCATGTGGTTGTGGAAATGTATTATTGTGGTTGGTTGTGGAAATATATCATCTGGTTGTTTGTTGAAATACTGATTGTGATTGGTTGTGTGCATTACATCTTCATATCATACTCATTCATGAAACATTGGTACCACCGTGGCAACATCTGAGAAACACAGGCAACATCTTTTTAAAAGATATTGTAACACCTTATAAAACCCTCTCCAAGGGATGTACTAGAAAGGAGATATGACAAACCCCCCATGGATCCCGCGTTAGGAGGCTTGCCTCCGTAGGTGTATACGGAGATTGTGCGACGATTCCGGAGGTTGTGCGACGACCTCGTCCATCATCATCATCATCAAATACATTGCACTTACTTTATTATGTTATGCTGTATTGTATTGGCATATTGACTTGTCATCTATGTATTTATCGTATCTTCTTTTACTTGTATTTGATGATCTTGTATATGCATGTTCCCCTTGTTCTTTTTATATGTGATATAATACATACTTTTGTTCTTTCTTGGTGCAATATTGCAATATATGTGAGATATATTAGAACTGTTAGTGCAAGCGGTATGTGCTATCATTGTGGGATATTTTCTGATTGCAGGTGACATTCCCTTAGTGCATATTTTTTATGCTTTATTTACTACTTTGCTTGGTCGGCCTATGATACCTACTGAGTACAAGCAGATCATACTCATGCCTACTGCGCCCTTTCGGTGTAGGTCCTAGCTTGAGTGGGCCTCAGCTTGCTTGACTCGGCTGATTGTTGGAGCTTCCAAGGTAGCGGTCGGACATTCATGTGTCTGAAGTTCACCTCTATCTTTCTACAGTAGTTATATCTTTATTAGTATTCGGAGATAGATATTATTCATTTGTGGTTATTTTTTCGATGCATTTGAATCTTGGATTGTATTAGTAGATTTTACACTATTGACACCTGGTTTTGGGATGATTGGTATTTTGGATAAGTTCTTTATGCATTGTTTGATTATTTATATGGTTCGGCTTCATTCTAGAAGTCTTACTTTGGGATATTTTTGTCTTTTTCTCTTTTCGTATAAGTTTGGGTGATAGGCTTAGTTGTCAAGGTATGCTGCGACAAGTGCCATCATGACCCTGGTTTTTGGGTCATGACAAATTGGTATCAGAGAAGCCAGGTTTCATTAGTCTCAAAGATGTAAGAACGAGATGTCTAATAGAGTCTTGCAGATTGGTACGTAGACGTCCGTATCTATCTTTAAGAGGCTATATGATGTCTTTAGGAAACTTTTCTTATTTTTATTTCTTATTGTACGAAGTTCTTCCATATCTTGTATTCTGAGTTATGTTTCACTCTTTTTGCACAGATGGTGTTGACTAGGTCCCGTGAGAGTAGTGATGCAGAGCCTTCACCCAGAGGGCGAGCCTCGAGT
Source organism: Capsicum annuum (assembly GCF_002878395.1). Lineage (NCBI taxonomy): Eukaryota > Viridiplantae > Streptophyta > Magnoliopsida > Solanales > Solanaceae > Capsicum > Capsicum annuum. The sequence continues at coordinate 157,856,729 of NC_061115.1, read as the reverse complement.
CGTGGATGAACTCGAGGGAGGGGACGGACCCATGGTGCAGCCCCTTCTAGAAGGAGTGCTAGGGGACTCTCTCCTGAGCCTCGTGTTGAGCAGGTTAGAAGGGTAGGTCCTACTCCAGTTCTTCAGAGTTTATCTGCCCCAGTGTTGAAGGGATTATTGGTGCGTTTGCTGACACGTCTAGAGGGTTCTTCTTTGGTTATGCTGGGTGTTCCTCCAGTTCAGAGTGTGGATTCTCTGTCATACCCACTTCTGGTTTGGGTATTCCTCAGACCCCGAGTATTATTCCACCTTCAGTGCCGACATCTGACTATGCGGTTCCTAGATCAGGTCATCTGACTATCTGGTTTGGCTAGTGCAGTGATGTCTTCTTAGGATTAGAAGAGGTTCGAGAAGTTTACTCAGTTGGTTCCTCCTAGATTTGGTGGCGCAGTGGGCGAGGATGCCTATGAGTTTCTGATTGATTGCCAAGAGAAGTTGCATAATTTAGGTTCACTTGAGTCTCATGAAGTTGCTTATACCTCTTATCATTTGAGAGATATAGTGAGAGAGTGGTGGAGGTCGCTTGTTAGTTGTAGACCCTGTGATTCTCCTGAGATAACTTAGGATTAGTTCACTAATGCTTTTCTAGAGAGATTTGAGCCTTTTAGTTTGAGAGACCGTATGCAGGATGAGTTTGATCATTTGGAGCAAGGCTCAATGACATTTGCTAAGTATGAGGCACGTTTCCATGCCCTGTCCAGATATTCCTATAATAACATTTCTACTGAGTTTGAGAAGATTTGAAAGTTTGTGAAGGGTTCAGGTATTTTCCTTCAGTTGGCTACGTCTCAGATGGTTATGTTTGGGGCTTCTTTTCAGAGTATTGTGGATCATGCTAAGATGACAGAGGGTATTCTTAGTGCATCTCAGGGAGGCACCAAGAAGGCGCAACGTTTTGGTGAGTTCAGGAGTCTGACCTCTCGAGGTAGAGATTTTAGAGGTTCTTGTGGATACCATGGTAGGACAGTGCAGGCAACATTATAGAGTTCAGGTGGTGGACCTTCTAGTCCAGTAGTTTAGGGTGGCCCATTCTGGTCCAGTTGTACTTTCTTCTATTGAGACTAATCGTAGAGATTGCTATGTATGTGATGGGATTGGCCATATGGCCAGGGACTGCCCCCGTCGGGTGATTTGAGCTACTCCTATTTCATCTGTGAGGGGTAGGGGTTCTACCAGAGGAGCGAGGGGTAGAGTTAGTGGAGCTCGTGGGGCCACTCAGGTAGTTGGTGGTCGTGGGGCTACCAAGGCAGCTGGTGGTCATGGTTAGTGTTATGCTATACCATCCAGACCTGAGACAGAGGCTTCTGATGCTGTGATTATAGGTATTTTCCCTATTTATTTTAGACCTGTATCTGTATTATTTTATCTCAGATTGACTTTCTCCTATGTGTCTGTAGATTTTGCTTCGGGTTTTGATTTTATTAGTGAGCCTCTTGTTATGCCTATTTATGTATCCACCCTGATAGGTGATTCTTTAGTGGTGGATCGGGCTCACCGATCTTTTGTTGTGACTTTTGCCGGGCGTGAGACTTTGATAGACTTGCTTGTGTTAGATATGATCGATTTTGATATTATTTTGGGTATGGATTGGTTGTCTCTTAGTCATGCTATCTTAGATTATTTTGCCAAGACCGTGACTTTAGCTTTGCCGGGTGTTCCAAGGATAGCTTGGAAGGGTGCACTTCATTCGGGTCCTAAGAGGATTATATCTTATGTTCAGGCTCATAAATTGGTTGAGAGGGGATGTCTATCTTACTTGGACCATATTCGTAACACTAGTGTTGTTTCGCCCCCTTCCTTAGATTCTATCCGTATTGTCCGTGAGTTTATGGACGTGTTTCCTATGGACTTGCCTGGTATGCCTTCAGATCAAGATATTGATTTCACCATTGATGTTGAGCCGAGTACTAAGCCCATTTCTATTTCTCCTTATAAGATGGCCCCAGCAGAGTTGAAGGAACTAAATGATCAGTTGCAGGAGTTATTGGATAAGGGATTTATCCGACCTAGTGTTTCACCTTGGGGTGCACCTGTCTTGTTTGTGAAGAAAAAGGATGGGTCTATGCGGATGTGTATTGATTATCGACAGTTAAATAAAGTGAAGATTAAGAATAAGTATCCTCTTCCTTGCATTGATAATTTATTTGATCAGCTTTAGGGTGCTGCAGTGTTTTCTAAGATTGATTTGAGGTCTGGTTATCACCAGTTGAGGATTAGAGCTTCGGATATTCCAAAAATTGCTTTTTGAACTCGATATGGTCATTATGAGTTCTTGGTCATGTCCTTTGGGTTGACCAATACCCCTGCCGCGTTCATGGAGTTGATGAACCAATTGTTTCGAGTGTATCTTAACTCCTTTGTTATTGTATTTATAGATGATATCTTGGTTTATTCTAAGAGTGAGGTTGAGTATGAGGAGCATTTGTGATTTGTTCTTCAGAGATTGAGGGATGAGAAGTTGTATGCTAAGTTCTCTAAGTGCGAGTTTTCGTTGGAGTCTGTTTCTTTCTTGGGTCATGTGGTGACTAAGGAAAGTATTATGGTTGATCCAGCTAAGGTTGCAGCGATTCGTGACTGGGCTAGACCTACTTCGCCCACTGAGATTCAGAGTTTTGTTGGCTTGGCCGGGTATTATCGATGCTTTGTTGAGGGATTTTCATCCACTGCAACTCCATTGACCAAGTTGACCTAGAAGAAGATTTTTTTTTAGTGGTTCGATGCTTGTGAGGCGTGCTTTATAAAGCTCAAGAATTTGTTGACTTCAGCTCCTATATTAGCTTTGCCTAAGGGTGGCGTGGGCTTTGCTGTCTTTTGTAATGCTTCGGGTGTTGGGTTAGGTGTTGTATTGATGCAGGAGGGCAAGGTAATTGAGTGTGCATCTCGTCAATTGAAGTCTCATGAGAGGAATTATCCTACCCATGATTTGGAGTTGTGCATAATTGTGTTTGCCTTGAAGTTGTGGAGGCACTACTTGTATAGAGTATGTTGTGAGATCTTCTCAGATCATCGTAGCCTTCAGTACTTCTTTACCCAGCGATATCTTAATATGAGGCAGCGTCGTTGTCTTAAGTTGCTTAAGGATTATGACTTGACTATTCTCTACCATCCTGGCAAGGCTAATGTGGTTGTGGATGCCTTGAGCTGAAAGTCGACTAGCATGGGTAGCTTAGCGAATCTTTTGACCCAGGAGAGACATATGGTCTTAGAGGTTCAGTCTTTAGCTAACCAGATAGTTAGACTTGATATTTCGACACCGGGGCGTATTTTGGCATTTATGGATACTAGATCTTCTTTGATGGAGCAGATTAGAGGTCATCAGTTTGATGATGTTGGATTGAGGTCAATTCGAGACAAGGTATTGGGTGGAGAGGCTAAGGAAGCCTTACTTGATTCAGATAGAGTTTTGCGTATTAAAGGCCGAGTTTGTGTGCCGAAAGTGGGTGATTGGATTAGGTTGATCTTTGAGGAGGCCCATTGTTCTAGATATTCCATCCATCCAGGTATGACTAAGATGTATCGTGATTTGAGACAACGTTACTGGTGGGGTGGTGTCACACCCCTTTTAACACCAAAAAAAGAATTATTTTAAGTTTCAAAAGGGCTTTTATTATTAAAGTGACAAAATGAAGATAATTTGTTTCGAAAAAGATTATTTATATTCAAAACTCAGAGGCCCCACTTGGCATAAATCGAGTGTGCTAAGTCATATTTGGAAATCCTTTTTCAAAACGGTTTTGACTCTTAAACTGATCTGCGAACAGAGATTTCGGCTAAGGAAGTCTGTTGACCAAGAGAAAGGTGTTAGGCACCCCTCGATCCCATGATTCGACCACGATCGCTTGGTGGAGCATATCAGCTGATTTGACACTATAAAATGTATAAACCACACAAAACACATAAAACAATCAACCACAAACAAAACGAATCCAAAGTATAGTGTCCAGTCCGATTATACAGTCCAAAATAAAAAGGTACTGAAAAGTAAACCTACACTAATCCTAAACTACTCTCCAATGCTTTACCCGATGCCTCGAGCCTTGATCACGAGCCTCCTTTGCGTACATGATACTTTGGGGCATTCCTTGACGAATAAGTACAGTGTGGCCTCGGGGCATTCCCCGATGAATGAATACATTTGATGAAATATAACAAAAATAGAGAAATCGTTCAACACAGACATTCACACATTCAATTATATAGAATCCTACGAGTTGCCTACCCCGAGCCTACCGTTTGCCTACCCACTCGACAATATATCACGTTCAACATCAACAATGAATCAAAATACCCTAATATCCACTTTTATCAATTTTTGATTCCCGCCCTCAAAATAATTGACTAATTCTTCGACTATCAATTTAATTTCTCACATTCAAATCCAACATCAACCAACCCATAACAAAGATTCAAACATGATCAAACAATAAATCATTTCTGATTAATTAACCAACTTCAACATAGAATCACCCAAAATAATTAGACTTGCTCAACCACACAATCAAGATCATATCATCGACCAAAGCATTCTATCCATAACATCGGTATCATAAACAAAGAAATAAACTATAGTAGAGGTTAGAAATAGACCTGATTCAGAACTTTCGGATAATATTGCTTTAATAAATAAAGAAATCCGCTCCAGATAACCTCGACTTTGAGCTTCAACAATGACAAAGATCCTACTCGATATCGCCAATTCTGACCCGAATTAAAGACCCATGAAGAACCAAACAAGTATCCCAAATAGAAACTTTGGAATTTTGCCCGTTTAATAGTATTTTGACTGCAACAGACCAATAGACGCGTGACTTCACTATTTTTCGGCCAAATACCTCAGAAAATCGACCGGCATATGTGAATAAACGATGGATCTTGGCGGTGTTGGTGGATTCGGGGTTCAAATCTGACCCATAGCTCCTTTTGTGATGGTTTCAAACGGGTTTCATAATGTTTGATGCATTTTCGGTGAGTCTGTCGCTGGAACAATAACAAATTCCTGAACTCCCGTTCCCTCAGCTCTTTCTCCCTCCCTATGTTTTTGCCTTTCTCTCTCTCACTTCGTTACTATCTCTCTCTCTTTGTTAATCTCTTTCCATTGCTCTCTCTGTATGTGCATACTCTATTGTGTGTGTGCTCTGTGTATAGAGATAATGACGATGAAAGAAGTAGTGTTCGTGTGGTATCCGTTTGGGTGTGTGTTTTTTGTGCGAGAAGAAGAAGAACAAAAAAATAGCGTTAATTGTGCTTTCTTTTCTTCTCTATCGTTGTACCTCTCTCTCTCTAGCTTTCTCTCTCACTTCGTTAACCTCCCAGCTCTCCCTCCATTTGGTGTAACAGTGAGGGTCAATCGTGTGTGTGAGAAGTGTGTGTATTTTGTTGTAAGTCTGAGTGAGTGGAATTGAATATTCTCTTTTTTGTTTCCTTGTGTGTATGGATGGATTCCCCCTTTTTACTTTTCTATATGTGTATGTATATATGGTGAGGTTCCCAGATGTGTACCCAATTATGTGTTGTGAGATTAGGGTGGGGTAGTGGTAGTGATATGGGGTAGGGGTAGGGGTTAGGTGTCCAACTTTAATAGGGAGAGGTTGTTAGAATAAGATAAAATTAGTTAGGAATTGTTATTTTTGTCTTTTTGTGAAGGGGTTATCACACAGTTGAGGGTACACGATAGGATAAGGTAAAAATGAGTAAAAGTGATATCGGGGAGGGACAAAATTACGTGTCTACATCATGCCCCTCTTTGCATGTGAACACAAAGTGTTTTCATACAAAGAAGTAGACAACTAGATAGTATTTTGACCCGACCATTATTCAAAGGAAGAAACAAAAGAAAAAAGAACAACCGAGTTGGAGAGTCGAGTGAGGTCCCTTCGAGGTTCTGGTCCGCGGATCTGTCATTACATCAAAAATGAAAATTACAATTTAAAAACATAAATAAAATTACACAAGTCCTATCTATGCAGCTTTTTTTGAACTCTTGACTTGAGTTTCATCACCGGATTCTTCAGGCGGGTTCCTGACTTGCAATTTCTTCACTTGTTGCTTGATTTTCAGTTTCTTCACCCTGTTCTTCAGGCGGTTCCTGACTTGTTATTTTTCAATCTGTTGACTTTCAGTTTCTTCACCTTGTTGCTTGACTTTCAACTTTTTCACCTTGTTACTTGACTTTCAACTTTTTCACCATGTTGCTTGACTTTTCATTTATTCGCCCTGTTCTTCTGGCGGGCTCCTGAAATCACACCAAAACTAAAAAAGAAAAATTATCCCAAACAAAGATTATTATAAAGAAATTTCATTTGCTAGAAAAGTGAATTTCCAAACACAAGAACTAAATGTTGCCCTAGTTTATCATCAAAGGACTTATGTGCAAGTCACATCATTATGGGAATCAAGTAGAATGACCCGACTAAAGGGATGTCTTATAGGAATCAAGGGATGATTCAACTAAAAGGTACGTCTAATAGGAATCAAGGGTGATGACTCGACTAAAAGGTACATCTTATAGGAATCAACGGTGATGACTCGACTAAAAGGTACGTCTAATAGGAATCAAGGGTGATGACTCGACTAAAAGGTACGTCTTATAGGAATCAAAGGGGAATGACTCGACTAAAAGGTACGTCTTTTAGGGGCCAAAGAGAATGACTCGACTAAAAGGTACGTCTGATAGGAATCAAAGGGAATGACTCGACTAAAAGGTACGTCTTCTAGGGGTCAAAAGGAATGACTCGACCTAAAGGTACGTCTTATAGGAATCAAAGGGAATGACTCGACTAAAAGGTACGTCTTATAGGAATCAAAGGGAATGACTTGACTAAAAGGTACATCTTCTAGGGGTCAAAGGGAATGGCTCGACTAAAAGGTACATCTTATAAGAATAAAAGGAAATGACTCGACTAAAAGGTACGTCTTCTAGGGGTCAAAGGGAATGACTCGACTAAAAGGTAGGTCTTATAGGAATCAAAGGGAATGAATCGACTAAAAGGTACATTTTATATGAATCAAAGGGAATGACTCGACTAAAAGGTACGTCTTATAGGAATCAAAGGGAATGAATCGACTAAAAGGTACGTCTTCCAGGGGTCAAAGGGAATGACTCGACTAAAAAGTATGCCTTATAGGAATAAAGGGAATGACTCGACTAAAGGTACGTCTTATAGGAATCAAAGGATATGACTCGACTAAAAGGTATGTCTTACTAGGAATCAAGGAAGATGACTAGACTAAAAGGTACGTCTTATAGGAATCAAAGGTGATAACTCAACTAAAAGGTATGTCTTATAGGATTCAAAGGAAATGACTCGAGTAAAAGGTACGTCTTCTAGGGGTCAAAGGGAATGACTCGACTAAAAGTTACGTCTTATAGGAATCAAAGGGAATGACTCAACTAAAAAGTACGTCTTCTAGGGGTCAAAGGGAATGACTCGACTAAAAGGTACATCTTATAGGAATCAAAGGGAATGACTCAACTAAAAGGTACGTCTTCTAGGGCTCAAAGGGAATGAATCGACTAAAAGGTACGTCTTATAGGAATCAAAGGGAATGAGTCAACTAAAAGGTACATCTATAGGAATCAAAGGAGATGACTCAACTAAAAGGTACATCTTACTAGGAATCAAGGGAGATGACTCGACTAAAAGGTACGTCTTATAGGAATCAAAGGTGATGACTTGACTAAAAGGTACGTCTTATAGGAATCAATGGAAATGACTCGACTAAAAGGTATGTCTTCTAGGGGTCAAAGGAAATGACTCGACTAAAAGATATGTCTTCTAGGAGTGAAGGTTTAATTTAAGAAGTGTATCACCCAGTAAATGAAAATTGAAATCCCTGGACAAGAAAGTGTCTCCGAGGGATATAAGATAATGAATTTTTACCATGATTTAATTATCAAACCTGTGCAGCAACATTGCTTCCTGTATTTTCAAAAGTGATAAATTACGGGCCTTGATGTTTAGGCTTTGAAATCCTTGATTTGAAGGTAATATGTGTTCCTGTTTCATGCAAAGAAAGGTTGTGAGTTTAAAAACATAGTGGCTAGTTTGTGGCTTTGTCTTTCGTGGAAAACGCTCTTGCTGTCATCACATTTAACCTTGCTTCCAACCATTAGCCTGTGTCGTTGACTTGCTGCTTCATTGACCAAACTCAGATTATTAAGAGTGACTGAGACAAACACAACATCTCTGCTTTGCCATGCTTCTCAGATAGACCCCTTGGAACCTTGGTATTTCATGAGTTCCCA
>NC_061115.1:157813822-157845445 GCF_002878395.1 Capsicum annuum | reverse complement strand
GTCCTTAATGAAGGCCCAAAACCGTGAGTCCTCAATCTTCAATGCTCTAAGCAATCTTTCACGCGTGGGATTGCTCTTTGGTGTACTCAAATCGGCCCCTCCATGAAGGATCCCGTTTCCTTAATGTGACCAAAGTTTGATGCCCCACGAACTGACTTCGAATGATGTCACTGAAAGCTAAGGAGGCCATTTGAATCTTATCACCCCCCCCCCCCCCTTTTTTTTGCCATATACCACATTGCAGCTTCAAATGATTCTTTATACCGGCATCCCCTCTTTTTCTTTCTTCTCCATGAAACAAAAGTTCTAGAAAATCTAGAGAAAGGAAAGAATTGCACCAATCTAATACGATGAACCTAATTGTTTGATGAGTATTATTACAATGACCCTAAATAATCAACTTTTAATAGTGCAACATGAGATGCACAATCTTATATTTTGAATTAGAACGATCTAACTTCAGCAACTATGTACAAGGAATGATCTCATAAAAAGAAATATCAGAAAGTTGTAGCACATAAAAACACACAACAGGATTAACAAAAAATTATCTACCTAGAGCACAATATCATCTTGATAAACAAAGAAATATTCAATTTAAAAAGATATAGAGTGAACCAAATATTGAACTATCTTGCTACTTTTATTAGAATTTGATAAAGGTGATACATGATCGCTGTCCATCAATCAGCAGCAGCTCTATCTGTTGTGAATTCTACAATTATAAAGCTACAACAATTACACTTAAAAAGTGGAAAAAGAAGAAAAAAAATGGCTTCAGTTTGCATCTGATACATATCAACTTTGTCCAGCAAACACCATCCATCCACCACAAATTCTGTCGTGGGATTAGATGTGCCCCTTATATGGCATCATGATATGGAGGTAAAAAAAGAAAACAAGGGGGCAACAATCGGAGATACATTAAAATAATCATAAGAATCAAAATGAAAAGAATTAATTGTCCTACCACTCGATTGAATCGAAATGTATCACTGCACGTTTTTCTTTCCATTACCATAGTAGCTTAAGTACCATCGAACAAATTTCTTCAATCCCGTCTGTAGATCTGTGGTAGGCTTATATCCGAGCTCCTTCTGAGCCGAGCTTATATTTGCATGAGTAAACTGCACATCTCCATTCCTTGGCAACTTCATAACCAATCTTTTAGCTTTTACCTTTAACAACTTCTCCAAAATACTGACAAGATCAGATACCGGGACAGGAGAAGTGTTGCCCAAATTGAACACCCTCAATTGAGCAGGACCTTTCTTCTTCCCACCACTTCCGGTGCTATTCTTAGCCGTATCCAATGCCCCCAAACAACCCTTAACTATATCATCAATGTACGTAAAATCCCTCGCGACAGTACCATGATTAGCCGCCTCAAAGATTGGAATTGACTTTCCTTTCAAAATATCCCTTGTGAAAAAGAAATAAGCCATATCTGGCCGCCCCCACGGTCCATAAACTGTGAAGAATCTCAATCCAGTTATCGAAAGCCCATAAATATGATTATAAGTATGAGCAATCTCCTCACCAGCCTTCTTAGTAGCAGCATATAAGCTAGCAGGTTGGTCTGTCCTATCCCTCTCTGAAAAAGGTACCTTAGTGTTCAATCCATACACAGAACTAGACGACGCCCACACAATCGAAGGTTGAGGATTAACACTCTTACAAACCTCAAACATATTAACAAGTCCAGCAATATTACTATGCACATATGAGCTAGGATTTTCCATAGCGTATCGGACACCGGCTTGTGCAGCCAAATGCATAACATGTGTAAATGCAACAATTTCAAAAAGTTTCTTTAAAAGGGTTACATCATTAATATCCCCCTCAACAATGTACACCACAGAGCGCTCTAATAGCTCTTGCCTCGCTCTTTTGAGTGAGGGATCATAATAATCATTAAAATTATCCAATCCTAAAACGCCGTCTCCACGGCGTTTAAGGGCAGCTGATACATGTGTTCCGACAAAACCAGCTGCCCCAGTAACCAAAACACATATACCATTTCTTGACCTGATTTTTGCTGATGCCTTTATCCTTTTTTCCCAAGCTGGACCTCCATAAGAACTTGTTCTAAGAGATCTTCTTGAAAGATCTGAAGACACATGAGAGGATGCACTTGGTGATCTGTAAAAGAATACAAAGATTAACCCCACAAAAACAAGTGACCAAAAACTAAGCTTGGCTAAAGAAAATTGTAGCCTAATAAGCCTATTATAAGGTGATTTTTCAATCTTGAATTTTCCTGGGGTTGATGGATTATTGTCAATGTGCTTCATTTGGGACATTATTGATTTATTTCTTAGCAAATCTTAAATATTTGAGCAATACCCAAATCAAGAATCTCTTATTTTTTCTAAGGAAAATCAACAAAAACAATTCTTCATTTTAGGGTTTGAGATTTTGAATTTTTTTTAAATTTTTTTTGGTGTCCCCGACGAAGGATTCGATTGTTGATAATGTAAAATGGGGATATGAAAAAGAAAAAGGAGGTATGGGAATTTTAGCACTTTATTTTTTATAAGAATCTTCTTGGTGCTTTTTTTTTTTTTTTGGAGGGATTGGTCGTTGTTCAAGTTAACTTTGTGGGGTTTCTTGATTTTTTTTATTAAGAAATGTGTGATTAGAGAGAGAGGGAGAGATTAAGAGGGTGTTGGACTAATTGAGGAGGGAGAAGAATGAGGTTTGAAGAATTTAAAAAGGGAATTATGAAGATTTGGAGTGGACTAATAGGGGTAGGGGTTGGGGTGGGAAATCAAGAAAAAAGTCAAAAATGAAATGGATTATTCTAAACTTTGATTGGAGATGTCTGTAAATGAAAGTTAAATTTTTACCATTAGTGAGGTTCTTGGTGGAGAAAGAGTTGGGAAATGGGAGGAGGGAGATGATTGCATTTGTTTGGTGGAGAAAATAATGGATTACTCAAATATGAGACATTTATTCACATATTGTTGACTTTAAACATGAGGAGAGTTTCTTGATTTTGGGAAAAAGGATTTGATTTTGAGGTCTTTATTTACCTAAATTGTTTAATTTAAATATGAGTGTAGTTTCTTGTTTTGGAAATAAGGGATTACATTCATTCATAGATATTCCATAATACTTGTCATTTTATAAAATCAGATCTTTATTTCAACTTTTACTATTAGTTCTAAATTAGTACGTATTAATGTTCGCACGATTTGCGGATATTATTTACGTACAAATAATCATTAAACAAAGATAGATTAAAAAAATAACTTAAATTTACAAATTTATCAAATGAGTAAAAGCATTAAAAAAAATTCATTGACCAATAGATAAGCAACGTAAACTAATGGGATTTAAGTCAAAATCTTCTAATTTCTTGAATAGCTCATAACAAATAATTCATAATAAATCATTTCAAAGTGAAAAAACGTAGATAAAATCAATTTGATATGTCGAAAACGTTTGCTTATATACGAATATCGTAAGAAGAAAAATAGGTAGTTCTCAAAATGACACTTATACTAATTTTAGGCTAGACTATCCTTCTTTATTATATATATATATAGTGATAGATATGAAATATGAAATAATATTAAATATTTATATAATAAAAAAAAATAACTTTTTGTTATGAAATCATAGTTTTTTATTGTAAGAATTCAAATAGGTAGTTTTCAATATGTTACTTGTCTTAACTTTAGACTACACTATCCTCATTTATTATATACTCCATATAGATATGAAATATGAAATAATATTCAATATTTAATTTATCAACAAAATAGCTTTTTGCTATGAAATGATAGTTTTTTTTGTTGTTGTAAGAATTCAAATAGATAGTTCTCAAGATGAAACTTGTATTAATTTTAGGTCAAACTATCCTCCTTTATTATATATATATATATATATGGATATGAAATATGAACTAATATTAAATATTTAAATAATTAACAAAATAGTTTTTTGTTATGAAATGATAGTTTTTTGTTGTAAAATTCAAATAGGTAGTTCTCAAGATGACACTTGTCTTAATTTTGGGCTAGAGTATCCTCCTTTATTATATATATAGATAAATATGAAATATGAAATAATATTAAATATTTAAATAAATAACCAAATAGCTTTTTGTATGAGATTATAGTTTTTTGTTATAAGAATTCAAATAATTAGTTCTCAAGATGACACTTGTCTTAAATTTAGGTTAGACTATCCTCCTTTATTATATACTAGTATTAGTACTGCGCGATGCGCGGCCGATATTAAATGAAATTAATTATAGAAATTATTATCTTATTAATTTTATATAATAAAAAATTTATTCAATATCATTCACATATTTGAAATTAATAAATTTATGCAATACGAAAAATAGCTATTAAAATATTAAACTTAATATCATTAATTACATAAAACTCAAATATTTCTTTTCGAAAGATAGTATCCGCGTAAAAATAATATTATATTGTAATATAATTATTTGAGAATATTAGATAATATTGTGATCTATATTGATTTATTTTGTAAAAAAATTATATAGTTACAAAAGAAAATACATATTTAACATAATTATAGTATTAGTTAAGTAACCTACTTCTAAATTTGATTAGAAAAACAAAAAACTAATGAAAGATATGTTTTAGAGTTATGCTCATGAGGCTCCTCCGTAAAATTTTAACTTGAAATTTAAATTCTTTTATATTAAATATTTTAATTTGCACCCTCTTATCAAGAGGAAGAAAAGAGTTTCCCCTTCTCTTTTCTTGTCTTAATTGATTTTTCTTTCAAAATAAATTTTGTATTTCTTTGCATGATCTTAGTCACAATATTTTTTTATAAATTTTAAATATTTTTGCGTCAGAGCAAATATTTTGAGCAAAGTCTCAATAATAGTCAATTTTCCCTATCTCATGTTTTTTTATTGCCATTTTTTCAACAAATAACTTATAACATTATCTAAAGTCCTAACATGTTTACACGATTTCACAATGTTCACTTATTCTCTTATGATAATGGACCAACAAATATTAATGAATTTTATTGTATATTATTTTTTCGAATAAATGGTTTGGTCCTTCATAGATTTGAATATTCACTCTTCAACTTTATTTTCGATCAACCATATCATACTTTCTCAATTTACTCAATTTGAATGAAATTAGAAATATTAATCAGTACCGAAATTGAATTCCCTCCCATCTTAGAACATTCAACTAATATTTAACCCCTCATGTTCATTAGTACAATAAGATATTAATCTTATTCATCTTTATCCTTTATATTGTACAAAGTAGATCAAAATAATTATTGCATCAAAAAATCCACAATATTCTAAAATTGGAGTTAAAAATATAAAGATAAACATGATTGAATTCATTGCCTGTTTATACCAACTAAAACAAAAAAATAAGAAAGTTTGTAGCATAATGTTTATAAATAACAAATGATAAATGACCTTTACTTTCACATTAGTATAATATGCTACGTAAAAGTACAATAATATTTATAGTAAGAATTTAAATATAATGAATTTGAAAAAATCAATATTCATAAGTATTTGATTTATTGAATTTGAGCATTGCCCATTGAGCATCGGCCACGAAATACTCACCCAAATTTTGATCTTCAATAAATAGCTTTTGAGATAGTAATTCTAGTGTCGGGTAAATTTCATAAACAGTTATACAACTATCATTTTTTTACTAAGGTCACTTAACTATCATTCTTAATACAATATCATAAAACTTTTAATATACTATTAAAATCACACAATTTAATTTACAAATTAATTGTTAATCATAACATATAGAAATATAGTATAGACAAATCAAGTGTTAATCCTAATATATAAAAATATAATGGATTAGTAATTTAGTATCATAGTTTATTAATTTTTGAAATCAAATTATCATCTCACTAAAATCTAAAACAACAATATTTGCAATGTAAGAAAATCAACTATCTAATACCAATGTTAGTTTCGTCATATTTAATGTATAACTTGTAAATTTTTATGTTATTGCTAAAATTCTCATTGCATATTTTGACCAAGATAAATTTTTATAAGTCTTTAAAAATGTATGACTTATTAAAAGATCACTAACTTAAATTTCAATGAGTATAGATTATATTTTTTTATAAAACATAAAGTACATAAATACTGGCTCATAAAATTTTCACCAAACATGTAGAAAATAAAATGAATATGCAACATAACCTATATATTTAGTTGACTTGATAAATCAAGAAAAATCTATTCTAAAACAATACGCACAGTAAATTGAGATTCTAGCGATTATCACGACAAGATAAGTTGCTGTAGAAATCACTTGCACAATTCATCTTCTCCAACATGTTATGACAGAAATTAATTAGCTTTTACTGAGTATAATCTTTTTATGTAGTGGTAAATTATTATGGCATTAGAATTTCTAGATTAATTGCAGTTGGTACAATATTCTTTTCATATATATGTATATAATTGTTAATTGATTATTCATTTTCTATTTATATTTCTCAATCAATTTTGTCATGCTTCCTTAATTGACTTACATTGAATGAAATCACAAATACTTTTTATTATATAAATATCCATTTTATGGTAATACTTCAATTACATATATTCTAATTTATTAGTAACTCACACCTACATTTCATTATATAAAAATTATTATAAATTTTTATTGATATTTTTATTATTAAGAAATATTTATTCCTAATTCATTTTATTGATCTGCACATTTAAATTTTTATGTAACAACAGCACCAACAAACCCAGTGTATTCCCACCAAATGGGGTCTGGGGAGAGTAACATGTACGCAGTCCATACCGCTACCTCCGAAGAAGTAGAGAGGTTGTTTC
The DNA here is from genome assembly GCF_002878395.1 of Capsicum annuum. Lineage (NCBI taxonomy): Eukaryota > Viridiplantae > Streptophyta > Magnoliopsida > Solanales > Solanaceae > Capsicum > Capsicum annuum. Next base: position 157,838,601 of record NC_061115.1, on the reverse strand, counting down.
CGATAGACTCCCAACTCAAGATAAAGAAAAGTTAACAAGGTCATAAAAATACATGAAACAGAATGGGTGACATAACCGAAATAAGAAATGAGAAATAATAAAAATAGAAATAAGAGCAATACAAAAATAAGAAATAGGAAAAGGACACAACCTAGTAGTAGCATACACTAACGGCTCCTATCAATGGACACAATTCTAGGATTACTAACCCAGCTATACAAGAGCTCCCTAACTAATAGTTACAACCCACACACGCACTAGCCTTCTACCCTTATCCGCGACCTCCACACCTTCCTATCTAGGGTCATGTCCTCAGTAAGTTGTAACAACTCCATGTCATGTCTAATTACCTCTCTCCAGTATTTCTTTGACCTACCTCTACTCCTCCTAAAATCGTCCAAAGCTAGCCTCTCACACCTATGCACTGGGGCATCCGTGCCCCTCCTCATCACATGCCCAAACCATCTCAGCCTTCCTTCCCGCATCTTATCTTCTACCAAAGACACTTCCACCTTCTCTTAGATAATCTCATTTCTAACTCTATCCCCTCTAATAAGTCCACACATCCAACACAACATTCTCATTTCCTCTCCCTTCAATTTTTAAATATGGGAGTTCTTGATTGGCCAACACTCACCATACAGCATGGTTGGACGGACTGCCACTCTATAGAACTTGCCTTCAAGCTTTAAGGGCACCTTCTTATCACACAACACTTTCGAGGCGACCTCCACTTCATCCAACCTGCTCCAATACGTTTAGAGACACCCTCATCAATCTCTCCATTCCCTTGTATCATAGACCTAAAATACTTAAAATTATCCCTCCTACAAACATCCTGGAAATCCAACCTTACTACCACTCTGTGCTTCTGCTTCAAGTCACTAAACTTGTATTCCATATACTCCATCTTGGACCTACTCAACCTGAACCCCTTAGATTCAAGGATTTGCCTCCAAACCCCCAATTTTTCATTCCCCCTGCGTCTCATCAATCAGCACTACATCATATGCAAATAACATACACCAAGGCACCTCATCTTGAATACTCCGCGTCAACACGTCCATCACCAGCGCAAATAGAAATGGACTGAGAGTCGATTTCTGATACAACCCTGTCTCAACCAAAAAATATTCTGAATTCCTCCCGCCATCCTCACCCGAGTCTTCCCTCCATCGTACATATCCTTAATAGCTCTGTTGTACGTCGTTGGGACCCCTCTCACCTCCAAGCATCTCCAAAAAAACTCCCTAGGGACTTTGCCATACTCTTTCTCCAGGTCGATGAATACCATGTGTACATTCCTCTTTCTTTCTCTATACTTCTCCACCAATCTTCTCACTAGGTGGATTGACTCTGTCATCGAGCGACCAAGCATAAATCCAAATTGATTCTCCAAAATAGACACGACCCTCCTCTATCTCCACCCAACCACTTTCACGATCCGAAAACTAGAGTCATGATGACACTTGTCGCGACATAACTTGACAAGTAAGTCTATCACCTAAATTGATACAAAAAGAGAAAAAAACGTAAATATTCCAAGGTAAGGCTTCTAGAATGAAGGCAAACCATATAGATAATCATATAATACAAAAGAACTTATCCAAAATACCAATCATGCCCAAAACTAGGTGTCAATAGTATAAGTACTACTAATACAATCCAAGAGTCAAATGTATCGGAAAAATAACCATAAATGAATAATATTTGTCTTTGAATACTAATAAAGACATAACTACTGTAGAAAGATAGAGATGAACTTTTGACACATAAATGTCCAATTGCTACCTTGGAAGCTCCAACAATCGCCCGAGTCAACAAAGATGAGGTGCATTAGGCGCAATAGGCTACGGTCCACTTATACTTAGTAGGTATCACAGGCCGACCAAGCAAAATATAAATAAAGCATACAAAATATACACTAAGGGCACGTCACCTGCAATCAAAAAATGTCCCACAACGGTAGCCCACACTGCTTGCACTAACAGTTCTAATATATCTCACATATATTGCAACATCACACCAAGATAGAACAAAAATACGTATTATATCACATATAAAAAGAATAAGGGGAACATGCATATACAAGATCATCCAACACAAGTAAAAGAAGATACGATAAATACATAGATGACAAGTCAATATGCCAATATAAAACAGCATAACACAATAAAGTAAGTGCAATGTATATGATAATGATGATGACGATGATGCATGAGGTCGTCGCACAACCTTTGAAATTGTCGTACAATCCCCGTATACACCTACGGAGGCAAGCCTCCCAACGCAGGACCTATGGGGAGTTCATCAACCCGTATACAATCCACATACCTCATATCTCCTTTCTTGCACATCCCTTGGAAAGAATTTTATAAGGTGTTACAACATCTTTTAAAAAGGTGTTGCCGGTGTTTCTCAGATGTTGCCATGGTGGTACCAGTGTTTCATAAATGAGTATGATATAAAGATGTAATAGTTACAACCAATCACAATAAGTATTTCAACAAACAACCACATGATATATTTCCATAATCAACCACGATGATACATTTCCACAACTACATGCGTTAATATTCGCTCATTATTTTTGTATCATCTATGAATTTTCACATGTCTCATTTGCCAATAAAGTATGAATATAATCACAATACACCAATGGTACCACATTAGCATTCTAACAACACAATATAATTATTCATATGTATTCAAGCCTATCAATATCACATAGGACCCCACACGATCACACATATCCCATAATATCTTAATTTCGACAATTACATCACATATAAGTCCCCACACGGGTACAACACATAGATAGCCATTTTTTCATGATTAGTTCCACTCTTAACATGCATTTTGTATCATCATTTACTACCCAGCCCAGTTTGAAAGAGTTAAGTCATAACCTACCTCAAAAGACGAAATCGATCCGCTACACTTGAACCTGCGACCTTACTTTTCATGAATGATCCCGAACTCTACTAAAAACATCAAATATGAAATCTATGCATAAAACAAAACCAACGAAACTCATATTGACTACTTTTGGTTCTGGGTCAAAACGGACCCCCAAAATGGGTTTTCGAAAAAGAAGGGCAAAATTGAAACTTTACTTCAAAAACATGTTTCCCATATTTTTAGAAACCTACAGCTGAAAACCCAAGTTAAATCGAGTAAAAACAGGGTTTAAATTGAAGAAAAATTATTTTTGAGCTTCACTGGGTAAAATCTTAGAAATCCGGGTTAAAATAAAGAATCAGAGTTGTTTTGAAGGTTAAATTGATGAAGAACTAGTAATTATAAGATAAAAATATTATTGAAATAAAAGGAGTGAAATTTGAGTTTAAAATCATGCCCTAAGATTTTTGAGGTTTTGAGAAATTATCAAAAAATTACTAATAAAAAGGTGAATTCTTATCTTTAATCTGTAATAAAACCAAGAAAAATATGTTAATCTAACTTTTCAAGCTCTCACAAACTTTGTTTCAAAGCTCCCACAATATTTTAGGGTTTAACTCCCAAGAGGCAAGATGAAAATGTGCAAAATGAGCCAAAAATAGGTGGAAAAGTTATTTATATTGCAGTTTTTCTGCAATAACAGCTGGGTTTTTTTCTTAAGTCGAAATGGATTTCGACGGGGTGCCTGAAATTGGTTCGGAGTCCGATATACACAAACAAACAATGCTACCATACTAAATTCAACGTTTTGGATGCAATGGCGATATCAGATTTTTAAAAAAATATCGTTTTCACAAAGTTGACCCCCGAAATTATAATTTTCCAAATCGAGGATCGAAATGAGATTTAAAAGCCGTAAAATCATACCAAACATGCTAACACCCTAAAATCAATATTTTGGATCTGTTGACGAAGTCAGATTTTCCATCCGAGGTCGTTTTGATCAAATATGGGTCCCACACCCATATTTCTAATTTTTCCACTTTCCAACCAATATGTCGAGATGAGCTCAGGTGCATCGGGACCCGAACCAAAGGTCTACCTAGCCTAAAATTGATATTCCGGAGCTGATGGTGCAGTCCATTCGTCTATTCATCGTACAGATCAAAGGATATCCACATAAGTCCAAAATAACATTTTCAAAGCCATCAAAAACCACAATATTGCATAATGATACCAAAATGCATCAAAAATTATGTCAATCACTCCCACACCTCATAAATATCATAATGCAGCTATGGGGAGGGGTAAAATAGTAAAATCATACAAAATCATAAATTTCACATATTTCATCAAATTTTTAGGTCGTTACATCATCCATCACTAAAAATCTAGTTCGTCCTTGAACTAAGGCAAAGAAATACCTGAATCAATAAAAAGTTGGGGATAGGAACTACGCATATCAGACTCAACCTCCTAAGTAGCTTCTTCTACAGGTCGATGTCGTCACTAGACCATAACCACATGGATTACACTAGAGCACAACCGCCTAACATCCCTAGCCAAAATAGAAACCGATTCCTCAACAAATGACAACCACTCATTTAACTGAACTGACTCCAAATGAATGACATGAGACTCATTAGGAATACAGAGACGAAGTATAGAAACATGAAAAACTGGATGAACAGCTGATAAATTAGGGGGCAAAGCCAACTCATAAGCCATATCACCAACAGTCCGAAGAATCTCAAATAGAACAATATACCTGAGGCTAAGCTTGCCCCTCTTCCCAAACCTTATCACACCCTTCATGGGTGAAACTCGAAGGAAAATATGATCACCAACATCAAATCTCAAGGAATGAAGTCTACAATCAGTATAACACTTCTACCTACTCCGAACCGCTCTAAGTCTATCCTGAATGATTCGGATCCTATCCAAAGACTCACGAAGTAAATCCGTCTCTCAAGATCTCACCTCTGAAACATCGAACTAACCTACTAGAGAGCGACAACGCCTACCATACAATGCCTTAAAAGGAGCCATATCAATACTGGAATGGTAGCTATTATTATATACAAACTTTACTAAAGCCAAATGATGCTCCCACTGGCCACTAAAATCCATCACGCATGCGCGAAATATATCCTCCAAAACTTGTATAGTCTGCTCTGACTGGCCATCAGTCTGGGGGTGAAATAATGTACTAAGATCCACTCGAGTACCCAACTCATCCTGAAAAGTCTTCCAAAAATGAGATGTAAACACAGGACGTCGATCTGAAATAATGGACACCGGCATACCATGCAGATGCATAATCTCATGAATGTAGATGCAGGCCAATCTTTCAGCACTGAATGAGACCTGAACCAAAATAAAATGAGCTAACTTGGTCAATCGATCCATGATGACCCAAACACTGTCAAAACCTTGAGATATATGAGACGAACCAGTCACAAAGTCTATGGTGATGTATTTCTACTTTCACTCAGGAATGGGTAACCTCTGAAGCAAACCACCAAGTCTCATATGCTCGGCCTTCACCGACTGACAACATAGGCAACGAGCCACAAAATCCTCTGTATCTCTCCTCATACCACCTGTAGACACGTAATTTTATCCCTCCCCGATATCACTTTTACTCATTTTTACCTTATCCTATCACATACCCTCAACTGTATGATAACCCCTTCACAAAAAGACAAAAATAATAATTCCTAACTAATTTTATCTTATTCTAACAACCCCTCCCTATTAAAGTTGGACACATAACCCCTACCCCTACCCCACGTCACTACCACTACCCCACCCTAATCTCACAACACACAATTGGGCACATATCTGGGAACCTCACCATATATACATACACATACAGAAAAGTAAAAAGGGGGACTCCATCCATACACACAAGGAAACAAAAAAGAGAATATTCAATTCCACTCACTCGAACTCACAACAAAAGACATACACTCCTCACACACACGATTGACCCTCACTGTTACACCAAATGGAGGAAGAGCTGGGAGATTAACAAAGCGAGAGAGAGAGAGAGATAAAGAGAGAGGTACAATGAGAGAGAAGAAAAGAAAGCACAATTGATGCCATTTTTTTATTCTTCTTCTCGCACAGAAAACACACACCCAAATGAATATCACACGAACACTACTTATTCCATCGTCACTATCTCTATACATAGAGCATACACACAATAGAGTACATACACACAGAGAGAGCAATCGAGAGAAATTAACAAAGAAAGAGATAGTAACAAAGCGAGAGAGAGAGAGGCAAAAATAGAGAGAGGGAGAAGGAGCTGAGGGAATAGGAGTTCAGGAGTTTGTTATTGTTCTAGCGATGGACTCACCGAAAATGCATCAAACATCATGAAACCCAATTGAAACCATCGCAAGAGGGGCTATAGGTCAAATTTGAACCCCGAATCCACCAACACCACCAAGACCCATCATTTATTTACATCTTTCGATCGATTTTCTGAGGTGTTTGGCCAAAAAATGGTGAAGTCACGCGTCTATTGCTCTGTTGCAGTCAAAATACTGCTAAACAGGCAAAATTCCAAAGTTTCTATTTGGGGTGCTTGTCTGGTTCTTCATGGGTATTTAATTCGGGTCGGAATTAGCGATATCAAGTTGGATTTTTGTCATTGTTGAAGCTCAAAGTCGAGGTTATCAGGAGCGGATTTCTTTATTTATTAAAGCAATATTATCCAAAAGTTCTGAATCAGGTCGATTTTTAACCTCTACAATAGTTTATTTCTTTGTTTACGATACCCGATGTTAGGGATGGAATGCTTTGGTTGATGATATGATCTTGATTGTGTAGTTGAGCAAGTCTAATTATTTTGGGTGATTCTATGTTGAAGTTGGTTAATTAATCAGAAATGATCTATTGTTTGAGCATGTTTAAATCTTTGTTATGGGTTGGTTGATGTTGGATTTGAATGTGAGAAATTGAATTAATAGTCGAAGAATTAGTCAATTATTTTGGGGGCGGGAATCAAAAATTGATAAAAGTGGATATTAGGGTAATTTAATTCATTGTTGATGTTAAACATGATATGTTGTTGCATGGGTAGGCGAACGGTAGGCTCGGGGTAGGAAACTTGTAGGATTTTAAATAATTGAATGTATGAATGCATGTTTTGAACTATTTTTTTATTTTTTTATATTTCATCAAATGTATTCATTCATCGAGAAATGCCCCGAGGCCACACTGTACTTATTCGTCGGGGAATGCCCCGAAGTATCTTGTACGCAAAGGAGGCTGGTGATCAAGGCCCGAGGCATCGGGTAAAGCATTGGAGAGTAGTTTAGGATTAGTGTAGGTTTACTTTTCAGTACCTTTTTATTTTGGACTATATAATCGGACTGGACACTATACTTTGGATTCGTTTTGTTTGTGGTTGAATGTTTTAGGTATTTTGTGTTGGTTTATACATTTTATAGTGTCAAATCAGTCAATATGCTCCACCAAGCGATCGTGGTCGAACCATGGGATCGAGGGGTACCTAACACCTTCCTCTCGGTCAACAGAATTTCTTAGCCAGAATCTCTGTTCGCGGATCAGTTTTAGAGTCAACATCATTTTGAAAAAGGATTTCCAAATATGACTTAGCACACTCGATTTATGCCAAGTGGGGCCTCTGAGTTTTGAATGTAAATAATCCTTTTCGAAACAAATTATCTTCATTTTGTCACTTTAATAATAAAAACCCTTTTGAAACTTAAAATCATTCTTTTTTTGGAGTTAAAAGAGGTGTGACAGCTTTGACGACTCTGCTGGAGATTTTTCAGAATTTGAGCTTATTTTTTGGAGTTGTATCGGCTTAATTTGGCACTATAGGTGTATAGACATTTTGTTTGAGTTGTTTTGTGTTATTGTTTATCATTGTTGAGTGCCTACATGCTTTTTGTTTACAATTTTTATCGTATGTGTTACTGCTTTATAGTTGGCATCATGTGCATAACCTGAGTCATTCTTTCTGCAACAAGTCCTGGAGTGCACGTTGTGCACACAAACTCTAGTTGAGTCACCCTTATTTTAGGAGGGGGATCCGTCGAACGTGGAATTGGTGGAGAGCAAAACAGCCACTATCAACTATATGCTCCCCCGAACAGCCTTGTTAGTAAACCCCAACGTAGGTCAGCCTTTAGGTCATATTTATCTGCATCATATTGAGACCTAGCGGGACCCACTTGGTCCTTTGTAGGAGACTCACCTCTGAAGGATCCCTACATGCTAAATATTGTATTTTTTTAGGGTAACGTGATCATTTAACGGATCGATTTGGGGAAAGCATGTGATAGAAGTAAAGTGTGTAGACAAGAAAGTGTTGAAAAAAAAGAAAAGGAATAGTGAGTCGAAAAGAAAAAAAAAGAAAGTTTCGTAAGTTTTTAGAGTTCTTTATGGCTTTTGATTATTATTTTTCACAATTCAAAAATTCAAAAAAGATTTTTACCTTTCGCACTTATTTTCTCAAAAACATCAAAAAGATTATTCTTTTGTTCCTTTACCATGCATTCATAATTCAAAATTTTCAAAAAAAAAATTAATTGGAGCTTTTTATAAAGAAAAAATGCTAAAAAAGATGGTAGAAGTTTTGTACACTTCATATAACTAAAATACCCAAAAAGATTTTTCTTTCATAATTGTTGGTGTCAGTTTTATGTGAAGTGTCAAATTAAAAAACTCAAAAAGATTTTATTGACGTCCTTCATCGTCTGTCTGTAATCGCGTCTCTCAGGCCAAGTCTTAGTTTATTCTTTAATCCGTAATTGTCCAATCTGGAAGAACTACGCATCCCTGATTCTCCTCTCTCGGGAGTGAGATATGTAGGCAGCCTATTGTGGGCTTGGGAGTCTTATTTGAAAAATTCAAAAAAAGATTTTCTTCACTTTTCCTTTAAAGTAGATGTTTCCTATACATCTTTAAAAGAAAATCACAAAAAAGATTTTTTGTTAATAGCTTCAAGTCTCATTTTCGTATGAAATTCAAAAATTGAAAACCCAAAAGATTTTTCTTTGGTAATCATAGGTTTCGTTTTGTATAGGGAGTTTAAACCTGAAAAATGCAAAAAGATTTTCGTCAATTCTTTTGACAATTTTTTATTTTTGAAGTTTTTGAATAAAAAAAGGAAAAAGAATTAATTGGCCATTTTGGCAAGACTTCACGAACTATGCACACTTAATTCTCCTCTTTCGGAGGTGAGATACATAGGCGCCCTTCTTGGGTTCGGTGATCTTTTATAAAAGAAAAAAAGGTTTTGAAGAAAATGTTGAACTCTAACATATTTGTTGTCTCTTGTTCAGTTAGTTTAAGATGGTGGGTTTGTGGCATCCTAGCTAGTCCTCCACATCATACCAAATCTAAAGAAGGTTTAGCTGTGTTCAACAAGGATACGGAGAGTGACCTCATAGATCAAACAAAGAGGCAAGAAAATGAGAGTTTAAAGGTAGAGAATTTGAGACTAAGACAACAAATGATGAAAATGTATCGAGCTTGGGCTAGTGGGATACCTTCTCCTCCATTCCCCACTATTGATCCTGCTAATATCTTGAGTTTTTCATCATAATTACAAAAGTTAGTTCCCTATTATTGATTGAAGCACCACAATATGCCTCGAAATTCATGCCACGTCAGCTACATCTCAATACATCCACCACTCATTCTCTAGCTCCTCGGGTCACAGTGTTGAAGGTTGTAGTGCTTTGAAATGAAAAGGTTAATTCAAGAAAATTTTATCATAGTGCAAAACATTGATACTACGAAGGTCACACAGAATCCTTCACCCATACACGGTAATTCATGATATGATATATGGGAAGCAATGAGCTAAGAACGGAGATCCAGAACTTATTTGTTGAAGAGAATGTGTCTGATAGTGGTGGAAGCTCTAGTCATGTTGATATACAAACCAATGGCTAAGTTGTCAGGCTGAGCAATTAAGAAGTCACCCCTCTCCCTACTAGGAAGAGGTCTGGTAGTTTGTTTTGTTTTATTTTCTGTTATCCGAATTATTTTAGGGTTGTAGTTTGGGATCTATATTATTTTGTTTCTCTGTCATTTTTGTTTAAACCCTTCTATCTTTTCTTTCAATGAAATGTGGTGTCGCTTGACGTTTTGTCTCATTTTAAGTCATTTGTTTGTTTTCTTTACATAGTACATTTTTATATTGGCTCTAGTGATATGACATACTGACGGAACTTTTAGCTAGATCTTAAAATCCACTTTGAGCATGAACTTTGAATCAGAGGGCTAAAGTTAGAAAAAACATCCGAGAAAATATATAGAGTGCTGAGATATTTAGTGACAAGTTGAAGCCTTCTTCAAAATTAAGGCAATTGTTTTGAGAATCACAAGAATCACGTGGTCATCAAGTGAAAGACATGTCTCAATTAGGTCAAATATTGTCTGCATGAACAGAAAGAAATTCAGCTCCACGAAATTATGAGTCATTCAAGGTAAGGAATGTACAACGAAAGTAGATTTGTATGCTAGAAAACGCAGAAGAAGTAGTGACGCACAGACTCAGTCAAAGTTAATACTTAAAAGATGTCACAAATGATCTTCATCTTTCATTTTCATATCACATGATGTGTACTGGCATTTTCAAGGATTGATATGACAAAGGAATTTTATTCTGCTATTCAAACATTATGTCATCCTTTGTTTACCCCATTTGAGCCTTAGTGTTATTTTCTTTTATACCCCTCTTTTGGAATCAAGATAGAGTCAGCAAAACTCAAAATAAAAGTCTTAAGCAAAATAATAGAGTCAGAAAAATTTAAAAAAAGAAAGAGAAAGAAAAATCAGATCAAAAGAAAGAACAAGCTGCCAGAACTACGCATGACCTGATTCTTCTCTTTCGGGGGTGAGATGCGTAGGATGCCCTACCTAGGGCTTGGTCCAACCAAATAAAAAATTTAGAGTCATCCAGTTAGAAGAAACTGGGGCATAAGTTAATCCTTATTTTTTGAGTCGATTCCAAAAGTTGTAAGTCCTATCCCATTTTAAGTGTTGTTTGGGCCCCATGTCATTCTTTCTTTCTAACCCTATCCAAAAGCCAAGTTTCAACCAAAGAAAGACCTTCAGATCAACCTTTGAGAATGTTAAGGCTAAGCATGCAATGGATGTGATGACGCATTTTATGAACTACTTATCTTCCTCAGCAGAATTAGGAGAGAAATAAAAATGAGAGAGTCTTATTGGTGAAAACCCTCATGGGCACCGTAAGATGATGGTAAGTTGAAAGAGATAAAATGAGAGAGTCTTATCGGTGAAAACCCTTACGGGTACTGTAAGACGACTGTGAGTTGAGAGAAATAAAAATAAGGGAATCTTATTGGTGAAAAACCCTCTCGGATACCATAAGACAATGGTGAGGTGATAAAAGGAAATGAGAGAGGCTTGTTGGCAGAGTCCCTTCAAGGTGCCACTAGCCGAATGAGGTCTCCGGATGTAATTGGCCCAAGGAAGCAACTCACTTTAAGAGTCATTAACTCAACAGCGATTTGTGAGAGTTTTGGATGGAAAGATCAGGCAGTTTAATCTGATATGCATGTCATAATCATTAGAGTTGACTGTCATTTTCAGATAAATTTTTCTTTCATCTTTTTCAATGAGGACATTCATTATCATTTCTTTCTTTTCTATAGTTAGATTTTTATTCTTCTTAAGTCAGTTTTCCAAATAAAATCATTGTCACTTTTATCTTGTCTTTGAGTCAAGTCTATTTCAAAACAAGTGAGAAAAGATTTTAAAACTAGCTACCAACTCCTTCAATTGTACAAAGCAAGGCAAAAAGGCCAACGCATGAAAGAGACATGATTGTGAGACAAAATGAGGCAAGCAGAAAGTTTTGTCAACAAATAAGTCTGGGAACTCATGAAATACCAAGGTTCCAAGGGGTCTATCTGAGAAGCATGGCAAAGCAGAGATGTTGTGTTTGTCTCAGTCACTCTTAATAATCTGAGTTTGGTCAATGAAGCAGCAAGTCAACGACACAGGCTAATGGTTGGAAGCAAGGTTAAATGTGATGACAGCAAGAGCGTTTGCCACGAAAGACAAAGCCACAAACTAGCCACTATGTTTTTAAACTCACAACCTTTCTTTGCATGAAACAGGAACACATATTACCTTCAAATCAAGGATTTCAAAGCCTAAACATCAAGGCCCGTAATTTATCACTTTTGAAAATACAGGAAGCAATGTTGCTGCACAGGTTTAATAATTAAATCATGGTAAAAATTCATTATCTTATATCCCTCGGAGACACTTTCTTGTCCAGGGATTTCAGTTTTCATTTACTGGGTGATACACTTCTTAAATTAAACCTTCACTCCTAGAAGACATACCTTTTAGTCGAGTTATTTCCTTTGACCCCTAGAAGACATACCTTTTAGTCGAGTCATTTCCATTGATTCCTATAAGACGTACCTTTTAGTCGAGTCATTCCCTTTGATTCCTATAAGACGTACCTTTAGGTCGAGTCATTCCTTTTGACCCCTAGAAGACGTACCTTTTAGTCGAGTCATTCCCTTTGATTCCTATCAGACGTACCTTTTAGTCGAGTCATTCTCTTTGGCCCCTAAAAGACGTACCTTTTAGTCGAGTCATTCCCCTTTGATTCCTATAAGACGTACCTTTTAGTCGAGTCATCACCCTTGATTCCTATTAGACGTACCTTTTAGTCGAGTCATCACCCTTGATTCCTATAAGATGTACCTTTTAGTCGAGTCATCACCCTTGATTCCTATTAGACGTACCTTTTAGTTGAATCATCTCTTGATTCCTATAAGACATCCCTTTAGTCGGGTCATTCTACTTGATTCCCATAATGATGTGACTTGCACATAAGTCCTTTGATGATAAACTAGGGCAACATTTAGTTCTTGTGTTTGGAAATTCACTTTTCTAGCAAATGAAATTTCTTTATAATAATCTTTGTTTGGGATAATTTTTCTTTTTTAGTTTTGGTGTGATTTCAGGAGCCCGCCAGAAGAACAGGGCGAATAAATGAAAAGTCAAGCAACATGGTGAAAAAGTTGAAAGTCAAGTAACAAGGTGAAAAAGTTAAAAGTCAAGCAACAAGGTGAAGAAACTGAAAGTCAACAGATTGAAAAATAACAAGTCAGGAACCCGCCTGAAGAACAGGGTGAAGAAACTGAAAATCAAGCAACAAGTGAAGAAATTGCAAGTCAGGAATCCGCCTGAAGAATCCGGTGATGAAACTCAAGTCAAGAGTTCAAAAAAAGCTGCATAGATAGGACTTGTGTAATTTTATTTATGTTTTTAAATTGTAATTTTCATTTTTGATGTAATGACAGATCCGCGGACCAGAACCTCGAAGGGACCTCACTCGACTCTCCAACTCGGTTGTTCTTTTTTCTTTTGTTTCTTCCTTTGAATAATGGTCGGGTCAAAATACTGTCTAGTTGTCTACTTCTTTGTATGAAAACACTTTGTGTTCACATGCAAAGAGGGGCATGATGTAGACACGTAATTTTGTCCCTCCCCGATATCACTTTTACTCATTTTTACCTTATCCTATCGTGTACCCTCAACTGTGTGATAACCCCTTCACAAAAAGACAAAAATAACAATTCCTAACTAATTTTATCTTATTCTAACAACCTCTCCCTATTAAAGTTGGACACCTAACCCCTACCCCCACCCCACATCACTACCACTACCCCACCCTAATCTCACAACACATAATTGGGTACACATCTGGGAACCTCACCATATATACATACACATATAGAAAAGTAAAAAGGGGGAATCCATCCATACACACAAGGAAACAAAAAAGAGAATATTCAATTCCACTCACTCAGACTTACAACAAAATACACACACTTCTCACACACACGATTGACCCTCACTGTTACACCAAATGGAGGGAGAGCTGGGAGGTTAACGAAGTGAGAGAGAAAGCTAGAGAGAGAGAGGTACAACGATAGAGAAGAAAAGAAAGCACAATTAACGCTATTTTTTTGTTCTTCTTCTTCTCGCACAAAAAACACACACCCAAACGGATACCACACGAACACTACTTCTTTCATCGTCATTATCTCTATACACAGAGCACACACACAATAGAGTATGCACATACAGAGAGAGCAATGGAAAGAGATTAACAAAGAGAGAGAGATAGTAACGAAGTGAGAGAGAGAAAGGCAAAAACATAGGGAGGGAGAAAGAGCTGAGGGAACGGGAGTTCAGGAATTTGTTATTGTTCCAGCGACAGACTCACCGAAAATGCATCAAACATTATGAAACCCGTTTGAAACCATCACAAAAGGAGCTATGGGTCAGATTTGAACCCCGAATCCACCAACACCGCCAAGATCCATCGTTTATTCACATATGCCGGTCGATTTTCTGAGGTATTTGGCCGAAAAATAGTGAAGTCACGCGTCTATTGGTCTGTTGCAGTCAAAATACTATTAAACGGGCAAAATTCCAAAGTTTCTATTTGGGATACTTGTTTGGTTCTTCATGGGTCTTTAATTCGGGTCAGAATTGGCGATATCGAGTAGGATCTTTGTCATTGTTGAAGCTCAAAGTCGAGGTTATCTGGAGCGGATTTCTTTATTTATTAAAGCAATATTATCCGAAAGTTCTGAATCAGGTCTATTTCTAACCTCTACTATAGTTTATTTCTTTGTTTATGATACCGATGTTATGGATAGAATGCTTTGGTCGATGATATGATCTTGATTGTGTGGTTGAGCAAGTCTAATTATTTTGGGTGATTCTATGTTGAAGTTGGTTAATTAATCAGAAATGATTTATTGTTTGATCATGTTTGAATCTTTGTTATAGGTTGGTTGATGTTGGATTTGAATGTGAGAAATTAAATTGATAGTCGAAGAATTAGTCAATTATTTTGAGGGCGGGAATCAAAAATTGATAAAAGTGGATATTAGGGTATTTTGATTCATTGTTGATGTTGAACGTGATATATTGTCGAGTGGGTAGGCAAACGGTAGGCTCGGGGTAGACAACTCGTAGGATTCTATATAATTGAATGTGTGAATGTCTGTGTTGAACGATTTCTCTATTTTTGTTATATTTCATCAAATGTATTCATTCATCGGGGAATGCCCCGAGGCCACACTGTACTTATTCGTCAGGGAATGCCCCAAAGTATCATGTATGCAAAGGAGGCTCGTGATCAAGGCCCGAGGCATCGGGTAAAGCATTGGAGAGTAGTTTAGGATTAGTGTAGGTTTACTTTTCAGTACCTTTTTATTTTGGACTGTATAATCGGACTGGACACTATACTTTGGATTCATTTTGTTTGTGGTTGATTGTTTTATGTGTTTTGTGTGGTTTATACATTTTATATTGTCAAATCAGCTGATATGCTCCACCAAGCGATCGTGGTCGAATCATGGGATCGAGGGGTGCCTAACACCTTCCTCTCGGTCAACAGACTTCCTTAGCCGAAATCTCTGTTCGCAGATCAGTTTAAGAGTCAAAACCGTTTTGAAAAAGGATTTCCAAATATGACTTAGCACACTCGATTTATGCCAAGTGGGGCCTCTGAGTTCTGAATGTAAATAATCTTTTTCGAAACAAATTATCTTCATTTTGTCACTTTAATAATAAAAGCCCTTTTGAAACTTAAAATAATTCTTTTTTTGGTGTTAAAAGGGGTGTGACACCACCCCACCAGTAATGTTGTCTCAAATCACGATACATCTTAGTCACACCTGGATGGATGGAATATCTAGAACAATGGGCCTCCTCAAAGATCAACCTAATCCAATCACCCACTTTCGGCACACAAACTCGGCCTTTAATACGCAAAACTCTATCTGAATCAAGTAAGGCTTCCTTAGCCTCTCCACCCAATACCTTGTCTCGAATTGACCTCAATCCAACATCATCAAACTGATGACCTCTAATCTGCTCCATCAAAGAAGATCTAGTATCCATAAATGCCAAAATACGCCCCGGTGTCGAAATATCAAGTCTAACTATCTGGTTAGCTAAAGACTGAACCTCTAAGACCATATGTCTCTCCTGGGTCAAAAGATTCGCTAAGCTACCCATGCTAGTCGACTTTCAGCTCAAGGCATCCACAACCACATTAGCCTTGCCAGGATGGTAGAGAATAGTCAAGTCATAATCCTTAAGCAACTTAAGACAACGACGCTGCCTCATATTAAGATATCGCTGGGTAAAGAAGTACTGAAGGCTACGATGATTTGAGAAGATCTCACAACATACTCTATACAAGTAGTGCCTCCACAACTTCAAGGCAAACACAATTATGCACAACTCCAAATCATGGGTAGGATAATTCCTCTCATGAGACTTCAATTGACGAGATGCACACTCAATTACCTTGCCCTCCTGCATCAATACAACACCTAACCCAACACCCGAAGCATTACAAAAGACAGCAAAGCCCACGCCACCCTTAGGCAAAGCTAATATAGGAGCTGAAGTCAACAAATTCTTGAGCTTTATAAAGCACGCCTCACAAGCATCGAACCACTAAAAAAAAATCTTCTTCTAGGTCAACTTGGTCAATGGAGTTGCAGTGGATGAAAATCCCTCAACAAAGCATCGATAATACCCGGCCAAGCCAACAAAACTCTGAATCTCAGTGGGCGAAGTAGGTCTAGCCCAGTCACGAATCGCTGCAACCTTAGCTGGATCAACCATAATACTTTCCTTAGTCACCACATGACCCAAGAAAGAAACAGACTCCAACGAAAACTCGCACTTAGAGAACTTAGCATACAACTTCTCATCCCTCAATCTCTGAAGAACAAATCACAAATGCTCCTCATACTCAACCTCACTCTTAGAATAAACCAAGATATCATCTATAAATACAATAACAAAGGAGTTAAGATACACTCGAAACAATTGGTTCATCAACTCCATGAACGCGGCAGGGGTATTGGTCAACCCAAAGGACATGACCAAGAACTCATAATGACCATATCGAGTTCAAAAAGCAATTTTTGGAATATCCGAAGCTCTAATCCTCAACTGGTGATAACCAGACCTCAAATCAATCTTAGAAAACACTGCAGCACCCTAAAGCTGATCAAATAAATTATCAATGCAAGGAAGAGGATACTTATTCTTAATCTTCACTTTATTTAACTGTCGATAATCAATACACATCCGCATAGACCCATCCTTTTTCTTCACAAACAAGACAGGTGCACCCCAAGGTGAAACACTAGGTCGGATAAATCCCTTATCCAATAACTCCTGCAACTGATCATTTAGTTCCTTCAACTCTGCTGGGGCCATCTTATAAGGAGAAATAGAAATGGGCTTAGTACTCGGCTCAACATCAATGGTGAAATCAATATCTCGATTTGAAGGCATACCAGGCAAGTCCATAGGAAACACGTCCATAAACTCACGGACAATACGGATAGAATCTAAGGAAGGGGGCAAAACAACACTAGTGTTACGAATATGGTCCAAGTAAGATAGACATCCCCTCTCAACCAATTTATGAGCCTGAACATAAGATATAATCCTCTTAGGACCCGAATGAAGTGCACCCTTCCAAGCTATCGTTGGAACGCCCGGCAAAGCTAAAGTCACGGTCTTGGCAAAATAATCTAAGATAGCATGACTAAGAGACAACCAATCCATACCCAAAATAACATCAAAATCGATCATATCTAACACAAGCAAGTCTATCAAAGTCTCACGCCCGGCAAAAGTCACAACAAAAGATCGGTGAGCCCGATCCACCACTAAAGAATCACCTATCAGGGTGGATACATAAATAGGCATAACAAGAGGCTCACTAATAAAATCAAAACCCGAAGCAAAATCTACAGACACATAGGAGAAAGTCAATCTGAGATCAAATAATACAGATACAGGTCTAAAATAAATAGGGAAAATACCTATAATCACAGCATCAGAAGCCTCTGTCTCAGGTCTGGATGGTATAGCATAACACTAACCATGACCACCAGCTGCCTTGGTAGCCCCACGACCACCAACTACCTGAGTGGCCCCACGAGCTCCACTAACTCTACCCCTCGCTCCTCTGGTAGAACCCCTACCCCTCACAGATAAAATAGGAGTAGCTCAAATCACCCGACGAGGGCAGTCCCTGGCCATATGGCCAATCCCATCACATACATAGCAACCTCTACGATTAGTCTCAATAGAAGAAAGTACAACTGGACCAGAATGGGCCACCCTAAACTACTGGACTAGAAGGTCCACCACCTGAACTCTATAATGTTGCCTGCACTGTCCTACCATGGTATCCACAAGAACCTCTAAAATCTCTACCTCGAGAGGTCAGACTCCTGAACTCACCAAAACGTTGCGCCTTCTTGGTGCCTCCCTGAGATGCACTAAGAATACCCTCTGTCATCTTAGCATGATCCACAATACTCTGAAAAGAAGCCCCAAACATAACCATCTGAGACGTAGCCAACTGAAGGAAAATACCTGAACCCTTCACAAACTTTCAAATCTTCTCAGACTCAGTAGAAATGTTATTATAGGAATATCTGGACAGGGCATGGAAACGTGCCTCATACTTAGCAAATGTCATTGAGCCTTGCTCCAAATGATCAAACTCATCCTGCATACTCTCTCTCAAACTAAAAGGCTCAAATCTCTCTAGAAAAGCATTAGTGAACTGATCCTAAGTTATCTCAGGAGAATGATAGGGTCTACAACTAACAAGCGACCTCCACCACTCTCTCACTATATCTCTCAAATGATAGGAGGTATAAGTAACTTCATGAGACTCAAGTGAACCTAAATTATGCAACTTCTCTTGGCAATTAATCAGAAACTCATAGGCATCCTCGCCCACTGCGCCACCAAATCTAGGAGGAACCAACTGAGTAAACTTCTCGAACCTCTTCTAATCCTAAGAAGACATCACTGCACTAGCTAAACCAGATAGTCAGATGACCTGATCTAGGAACCGCATAGTCAGATGTCGACACTGAAGGTGGAATAATACTCGGGGTCTGAGGAATACCCAAACCAGAAGTGGGTATGACAGAGAATCCACACTCTGAACTGGAGGAACACCCAGCATAACCAAAGAAGAACCCTCTAGACGTGTCAGCAAACGCACCAATAATTCCTTCAACACTGGGGCAGATAAACTCTGAAGAACTGGAGTAGGACCTACACCTCTAACCTGCTCAACACGAGGCTCAGGAGAGAGTCCCCTAGCACTCCTTCTAGAAGGGGCTGCACCATGGGTCCGTCCCCTCCCTCGAGTTCATCCACGACTCGAGGCTCGCCCTCTGGGTGAAGGCTCTGCATCACTACTCTCACGGGACCTAGTCAACACCATCTGTGCAAAAAGAGTGAAACATAACTCAGAATACAAGATATGGAAGAACTTCGTACAATAAGAAATAAAAATAAGAAAAGTTTCCTAAAGACATCATATAGCCTCTTAAAGATAGATACAGACGTCTACGTACCAATCTGCAAGACTCTATTAGACATCTCGTTCTTACATCTTTGAGACTAATGAAACCTTGCTTCTCTGATACCAATTTGTCATGACCCAAAAACCAGGGTCATGATGGCACTTGTCGCAGCATACCTTGACAACTAAGCCTATCACCCAAACTTATACGAAAAGAGAAAAAGACAAAAATATCCCAAAGTAAGACTTCTAGAATGAAGCCGAACCATATAAATAATCATACAATGCATAAAGAACTTATCCAAAATACCAATCATCCCAAAACCAGGTGTCAATAGTGTAAAATCTACTAATACAATCCAAGATTCAAATGCATCGGAAAAATAACCACAAATGAATAATATCTATCTCCGAATACTAATAAAGATATAACTACTGTAGAAAGATAGAGGTGAACTTCAGACACATGAATGTCCGACCGCTACCTTGGAAGCTCCAACAATCACCCGAGTCAAGCAAGCTGAGGCCCACTCGAGCTAGGACCTACACCGAAAGGGCGCAGTAGGCATGAGTACGATCTGCTTGTACTCAGTAGGTATCATAGGCCGACCAAGCAAAGTAGTAAATAAAGCATAAAAAATATGCACTAAGGGAATGTCACCTGCAATCAGAAAATATTCCACAATGATAGCACATACCGCTTGCACTAACAGTTCTAATATATCTCACATATATTGCAATATTACACCAAGAAAGAACAAAAGTATGTATTATATCACATATAAAAAGAACAAGGGGAACATGTATATACAAGATCATCAAATACAAGTAAAAGAAGATACGATAAATACATAGATGACAAGTCAATATGCCAATACAATACAGCATAACATAATAAAGTAAGTGCAATGTATTTGATGATGATGATGAAGGACGAGGTCGTCGCACAACCTCCGAAATCGTCGCACAATCTCCGTATACACCTACGGAGGCAAGCCTCCCAACGCGGGATCCATGGGGGGTTTGTCATATCTCCTTTCTAGTACATCCCTTGGAGAGGGTTTTATAAGGTGTTACAATATCTTTTAAAAAGATGTTGCCTGTGTTTCTCAGATGTTGCCACGGTGGTACCAATGTTTCATGAATGAGTATGATATGAAGATGTAATGCACACAACCAATCACAATCAGTATTTCAACAAACAATCAGATGATATATTTTCACAACCAACCACAATAATACATTTCCACAACCACATGCGTCAATATCCGCTTATTATTTTTGTATCATTCATGAATTTTTACATGTCTCATTTGCTAATAAAGTATGAATATAATTACAATACACCAATGGTACCACATTAGCATTTTAACAACACAATACAATTATTCATATGTATTCAAGGCTATCAATATCACATAGGACCCCACACGATCTTACATATCGCATAATATCTCAATTTCGACAATTACATCACATATAAGCCCCTACAAGGGCACAATGCATAGATAGACATTTTTTCATGATTAGTTCCCACCCTTAACATGCATTTTGTATCATTATTTACTACCCAGCCCAGTCTGAAAGAGTTAAGCCATAACCTACCTCGAAAGCTAAAATCGATCTGCTACACTTGAACCCGTGATCTTACTTTTTACGAATGATTTCGAACTCTACTAAATCATCAAATATGAAACCTACGCGTAAAACAAAATCAACGACACTCGTATTGACTACTTTTGAAGGACAAAATCAAAACTTTACTTTAAAAACATGTTCTCCATAATTTTAGGAACCTACAACTGAAAATCCAAGTTAAATTGAGTAAAAAATAGGGTTCAAATCAAAAAAAAATATTTTTGAGCTTTACCGGGTAAAATCTTGAAAATCTGAGTTAAAATCAAGAATCGGAGTTGTTTTGAAGGTTAAATTGATGAAAAACTAGTAATTATAAGATAAAAATATTATTAGAGTGAAAGGAGTGAAATTTAGATTTAAAATCATGCCCTGGGATTTTTGGGGTTTTGAGAAATTAATCAAGAAATTACTAATAAAAGAGTGAATTCTTACCTTTAATCCATAATAAAATCAAGAAAAATGTGTTAATCTAGCTTTTACAAACTTTGTTTTTAAGCTACCACAATATTTTAGGGTTTAACTCCCAAGAGGCAAGATGAAAATGTGCAAAATGGGTCAAAAATAGGTGGAAAAAGCTATTTATATTGCAGTTTTTTGCAATAACTGCTGATTTTTTTTCTTAAGTCGAAATGAATTTTGACGGGTTGCCCGGGAATTCGTTCGTAGTCCGATATACACAAACGAACTATGCAAACATACTAAATACAAAGTTTCGGACGCGATGGCGATATCAAATTTTTTAAAAAATATCGTTTTCATAAAATTGACCCCCGAAACCTGAAATTATAATTTTTCATATCAAGGGTCGAAATGAGATTTAAAAGTCGTAAAATCATACCAAATATGCTAACACCCTAAAATCGACATTCTGGATCTGTTGGCGAAGTCAAATTTTCCATCTGAGTCGTTTCAATTTTTCAATTTTCCGACTAATAGATCGAAATGAGCTCGAGTGTACCCGAACCTGAACCAAAGGTCTACCCAACTTAAAGTTGATATTTCGGAGCTGCTGGCGCAATCCATTCGGACATCCATCGTACGAATCAAAAGATATTTACATAAGTCCAAAATAAGTCTCTCGAAGTCATCAAAAACCACAATATTGCATAAATGATACCAAAGTGCATCAAAAATCATGTCAATCACTCCCACACCCCAAAAATATCATAATGCAACTACGGAGAGGGGTAAAATAGTCAAATCACACAAAATCACAAATTTCACATATTTCATTAAAATTTTAGGTCGTTACAACCACCCTCTCCCAAATCTTTATAGTGTGACTCAACAACTTAATACCCTTATAATTGTTGTAACTATAAATGTCACCCTTGTTTTTATATAACGAAATCATCATACTCCATCTCCAAGCCTCAGGCATTTTCGTAATCTTGAAAATGTCGTTATACAAATTAGTCAACCACCTTAAACCTGCTCTACCAGTATACTTCAAAAATTCACCAAAATTTTGTTAGGCCCCGTCGCCCCACCCCTCCGCATCCTACAAATAGCCTCTCTGACCTCTTCAACCTTAAAACGTCTACAGTAACTGAAATCCTAATTTTTCTCCGAGTGCTCCAACTTCCCTAACTCAATGCTTCTGTCCCCCTCCTCATTCAATAAGCCATGAAAATACTTTTGCCATCTCTTCTTAATGTGAACATCCTCCACCAAAACTCTACCATCCTCCCCCTTAATGCACTTCACTTGATTGAGATCACGACCCTTCCGCTCCCTAGCTTTATCCAGCCTATACAATCTTTTTTCCCCACTTTTCTCCTCCAACCCCGCATACAGGTTCTTAAATGCTTCTGTCTTAGCAGCCGTAACTGCTAACTTAGCCTCCTTCCTTGCTACTTTTTACACCTCCCTATTCACCCGCTTCTCCTCTTCATCATTACTTTCAATCAACTTAACATACGTCCCTTCTTAATCTCCACTTTCTTTTTAACTTCTTCATTCCACCACCAGCCCTTCTTAATCTCCACTTTCTTTTTAACTTCCTCATTCCACCACCAGTCCCTCTTATGCCATCCTACCTGACCCATCGAAACACCCAACACTTCTCGTGCAGTGTCTGTGATACAGCTGGCAGCCCTATCCCACATAACATCCATGTCCCCCCTGCACTCCTACACCCTCATTCCCGCCACCTTCTCCCCTATCTCCAGTGCACTAACTAGAGTTAAGCCTTCCCACTTAATTCTAGGTCGACCCTCCCCGACCTTTCTCTTCTAGCTCTTCTTGATTATCAAGTCCATCACCAGAAACCTATTCTGGGTTGAAAGATACTCACTCAGGATGACTTTACAGTCCTTATAAAAAGCCCTACCTCCCTTCCTAAGCAACATAAAGTCAATCTGAGTCTTGGCTATCGCGCTTCGTAAGGTAATTAGGTGGTCCTCCTTCTTCGGAAAGCTCGAGTTCACTACCACCAGCCCAAAGGTTCTCACAAACTCTAAGAGAGCAGCTCCCTTACCATTTCTATCACCAAAACCAAAACCTCCATGCACATGGTCATAGACTCCCGGTAAAACCCCAATATACCCATTGAAGTCCCCTGCTATGACAATCTTCTCCGAGTTAGGCACGCTTCTCACCACCTCGTCTAAAGCCTCCCAAAATCTCGCTCTCACCTCCTCATCCAAGCCCGCCTGCGGCGCATAAACACTACTCACATGCACTGTAAACGAAGTATCTTTTTTAAATTTGATTATTTTAAAATTCGAAATTATTTTACCGATATATAAAAGGTTATATGATTGGTCAATTAAGGAATAACTTTGTAAGGCAAAATTTTATTTGGCTTCGAATATTAACTAGGACTATGTAATTTTAGTAGTTATTTTCGATAAACATTATGCAATCTTTTATGTGTAGTAATATTCATTTTAAAAAAATTCAATATTTATTTATTTTCAATCTACCCTCCTTTTAAATTCAATACTATCATTTATTCATTTCCTAATATAGAACGATAGTGTAATTATTCATTGATAGTTATTCTTAATTATGAAAATCCTTTCATTAAATATGAATGCATATTGTTTTAAATATAGATTACTTAAAATATATCGAATGAAAATTCTTCCAATAAATATGAATGCATATCTTTTATATAAAATTACTTGAAATATATTGAAATAAACTTCTTCCATTTTGTAGTCCAACGTTACCATTTGAGTGATTACATCTTTTTCATAATATTTTAATTTTGGAATAACT
This sequence comes from Capsicum annuum, assembly GCF_002878395.1. Taxonomy (NCBI): domain Eukaryota; kingdom Viridiplantae; phylum Streptophyta; class Magnoliopsida; order Solanales; family Solanaceae; genus Capsicum; species Capsicum annuum. Next base: position 157,814,411 of record NC_061115.1, on the reverse strand, counting down.
CTTTGGTTATTATATTTTTTCCATATAAGTCGTTTGATTACTAATTGGTTATTCACTTAGTTGATATTTCTTGATACTTTCTTGATTTAGTCAATTGTAATCAAATCATAAAGGTTTTTTTTATATTATATTGTCATTTAAATTAATTATATACATATTTTGATTGATGACATCATTTTCATAATATTTTTAATTTTGAAAGGACTCGTTTGTCATAATAGTCTTTTTCATATAAGTTACTTGATTATTAATTAGTTATTCTCCAATTGATTTTTTTGTTGTACTTTCTTGATTTACTAAATTGTAGTGAAATAATAAATGTTTTTATATAATATTATTATTTAAATTAATTGTGTATATTTTTTGACGGATAAAATCTTTTTCATAATATTTTTTATTTTTATTTTGAAATGACTTTTTGATTATTATAATCTTATTCATATAAGTTATATGATTAGTATTTACTAATTGATTTTATTGTTATGGCATTATAACTTTTAGATTAATTGCAGGTGGTACAATATTCTTTTCCATATATATGTATATAATTGTTAATTGATTTTAATTTTCTATTTATATTTCTCAATCA